>NW_005871118.1:1124705-1320225 GCF_000147115.1 Myotis lucifugus | reverse complement strand
CAACCAGGCAGGCAGGCAGGCAGGTGAGCAATTAGGAGCCAGCGTCCAGGATTGTGAGAGGGATGTCTGACTGCCGGCCTAAACTTGCAGTTGGACATCCCCCAAGGGCCTGGATTGGAAAGGGTGCAGGCTGGGCTGAGGGGACTGACCGCCCCCCCCCCCCCCGCACAAAATTCGGGCCCCGGGCCTCTAGGAAAATATAAACAGGGATAACTTATCTGGATAAAACACCCATATTTAGAATTATTTAGAAAATGGCACTTTATATTATATCATTTTTACTCACACTCATTTTTTTAAAAGCATATGACAACATTTAAACTGAATAAACATGTGTCACTATGTAGGAAAGAATAAAATATCAGAAAATTTTCTCAAATGTATTTGGATGTCTGATCCAATAAAGTCCACACGTATGTGAAGGACAGGATGGGCAGGGCTGGATACAATACTAGTGTTCTGATTACAAATCATCCTGCTTTACATTCATTGCTTAAAATATTTTGACACAGCAATGCCGTGAAATACCCAAGTATCTTGATCACTTTTTATAGTGTCAATGTGAAAAGCACTGTTATTATAATAAACTGAAATAAGGAGAAATACACATTTTTGCTAGATGTTTCTATTTATAGTCTATTAGAACATTTCTCTAGGCTCCAAAATTTATATTAGAGCATTATAAGATTTTAATATCTCAAGAGAATGATTTTCTTAACTTTTTAGTTTTAATATTAGAATATGTATATATTTTTTAATGAAGGTAATATAATAAAGTAAAGAGCACACTTGTTGGATTGGGTAGAAATCTCTGCACATGGGCAGGTAAATTGGGACTATTCCATACAGATTTCCTGTTTGCTTCATAGGCATTTACATATGTGCTCATGTACTTTGTTTTGTTTTTGTTAGCAAATGAGGTCATCCTGTATATTGTTATTCAACCTGTGTTTGTTTTTTTACTTAATATTTGTGATGAAGATCTTTCCATATTATCAATACATACAAGTCTATCTCATTCTTTTTTTTTTAAATATATTTTATTGATTTTTTACAGAGAGGAAGGGAGAGGGATAGAGAGTTAGAAACATAGATGAGAGAGAAACATTGATCAGCTGCCTCCTGCACACCTCCTACTGGGGATGTGCCCGAAACCAAGGTACATGCTCTTGACTGGAATTGAACCTGGGACCTTTCAGTCAGCAGGCCGACGATCTATCCACTGAGCCAAACCGGTCAGGGCCTATCTCATTCTTTAATGGCCTTATAGTATTTCACAATATCTTCTTAGACAGATGTTGGAACATGTGGATCTTTCTTTTTCTTCTAACTCAGTGACCTTGAAAAAGTTATTTTACTTCTGTGCTGCCGTTTCCTCATCTATGAAAATGGGGGATAGAGCCAATTTGAGAATTAAGTGAATTACACACACATGTACAAACACAAAGGCATATATAGTAAGGCTTCAGTAAATGTTAACTTTAATGATGATGATGATCTTGTCTCTTAACTTTTCTCCTGTATGTGAATCTCATTGTTCTTTTTCACTATATTCAGAGAAAATTCCTTAATAGGATATTCCAACACATGCATTTAACATTCAACTCTATTTCTCCTGCTCTTCAGTTCATTTATGGAATTCTATATTGATGATCGCAATTTAATTTTCAAGGCGCAGTTAATCTTATTAAATCACTTTTAAAGGCATTTACACTGAGTCTAAAAAATTCTGTTTGCCTTGTCGACTCTCATTCCTCTGCTTTGTTGTTCTAGTAGAGTGTTATTGTTTGTGTTTTTGTTTTGTCTCTCATAGGGTTGGTTTTCCTTGAATCTCTGGTAATTCTAAGTTGGCTGTTCATTTTTATACTTGACGGTCCCTGTAGTCCTGCCATTTCAACTCATTATACCCAGTTCCATTGATCGTGTCAGGAGACGATCCTGTATATTGCTAGTAAGAACACATTAGTAGCTTGTCAGTCCTTTAGGCATTTGTAGTGACCAGCCCTTGCCTCACTGGGTTTAGTACCTCCTACACGCACTGCTTTAACCTGTGTTCCAGTAATAGCTATACCCTATTTACCCTGCAAGGGAGGTGCCATTGTTCAGCTGCTCCATTCATAATTCCCTATTTAACATTTGCCCCAGGCAGGCCTACCTCCTGTGCTTGGTTTCTACTGACTCTAAAATTGAAGTGCCTTTGGAGTTTCTCCCATATCTGTGTAAGTCTTCTGAATATGATTGGGCTGTGATTTTTTTAACCATTTTTTCCATAGATTTGAACCTGTATGCTTGCTATTTTTTAAAAATTTCTCAACATTTCTGGTCTATTCATGTTGGTACAATTTCAGAAATTGGGCTCCATATGGAAAAGAACTTCCAGATGAGATTTCCGCAGAGGAGAAAAGTTAAACCCTTATTAAAAGATCTTCTCTGGGAATATTAATACAGTCCTTTCTGAAAATAGGGGATGCATTGAATACCTTGTCAGTCCTTTTTATTTTTTCCAATTCTTGACCTAATTGATTTTCTCTCATAGGGCATGTAAAGTTCTTCCCTGAATTATTTAAAATCTGACTTAAGCAAACAGCCACAATAATCTAAAAAGTCCTATATCTGTGGAATTTTTAAGTAAAGTCAGTAAAGATGAGAATAAGTTCTCATAATATGCCCTTGACACCACATACTGAATAGTCCCCTACTTCACCCATCACCTCTACAGCTGGTCTTCTAATCTCCATCATTCAAATGAAATGGCCATAGGAGGCTTCTTTTCTGAAAGGAGACTTCACTTTAGAAGGAACAACATGATATTTGTGTTAACTTTCAAAGTCCTTTTTATTCACTTGTTTAGGAAATATTCATTGAACACTAACTGTTAACCCCCAAATTTCAGCATCTTAAAACAATAAAAATATATTTTGTATAAGACAAGTTATCAGGAAAGCATTTCTGTTCCTTGTAGAAATTCAGTGACCCAGATTTCTTTTATCTTGTGGTTCACCATCCGTAGGTCTTCTGTTCAGCCAATGAATGGGGAAAGAAAATGAGGATTACATGGGAGTTTTTTATAAGCCAGGTATGGAAACATGATACCCATCACATATGTTCATATTCCATTGGATTGAACTCAGTAAATAGCCCCACTTAACTTCAAGGAGATAAGAACATGTAGTCTGGCTAAACACTCATGAAAAAGAGAATACTAACAATTTCTGTCACTTATACTAATGTGCTCAGCTCTCAAGGAGATGGATATTTCTGTAATGAAGGAATAAAGTATAAACATTTCATAAGGAAGGTATTGAAGTGCCTACGAAGCAAGGAGGGAGCAGTCAGATCCACTTGGGGACATAGGGCATTGATCAGCGAAGGTTTCAAAGAAGAGCATGCCATTTGAACTAAAACTTTCTGGTGAAATTTTCTCAGTGAAAAAGTGAGGTAGGGACCCCAGTAAGAACAAAGGCATGATAATACTAACAAAAGGCAGGATGGCCCAGCAAGGCCATGTATCCTTGAAGTAATGAAAGAAGAGTGGTGAGTGATGAAGCTGGAAGTTACATTGAAGTCAGACTGAGAGGGGCTTTAGATGGCATCTAAAGAGTTTGGATTTGATAAAGATGTGGCTGGTTAGCTGTTGTTTTTTTAAAGGAGAGACTGTAACAGGATAAAACTGAGGTAACTGTTAAATTTGGCAATTGCAGAGTTTTTAGGGCCTCTGGCAAAAGCTGTGAGGACAAAGTCTGTTTGGAAACAAGAAGAGGCAGTAACTTGGTTGAAAGAAGAGTTAATATTGTACAGGATTTGTGAGCCTTGAATGTATTTATAGTCTAAGCATAGACAAGAGTGAGTGAATCTTAAGAGGCAGAAAGAACCCTAAAGGAAATGGAAAGGAATAGATTCTAAAGCACAGGAGAATGGTTTACTTTCCATTCAAGGCAAAAAAGAAGTAAGGGTTGATTAAGATATAGAGGTGAATGGGTGTGAGGCTGAAAAAAATTAGTGACTTGGGGGAGCTGGTATGAGGTTATGGCACTTGTAGTAAAGAAAGCATTATAAGTTGTAGGAAATGAGCATGTAAACCAACCAGGGGTGCTGACTAAGGAGGAACAACAAGGAAGGATCCATGTTAATTTCTAAATCATTGGTAAAAGCAGTAACATTTATATACCATTTTGTAAGCTGCCTCTGCAGCAAAAATAGGAAAAATTGGTCAGATGTATTGGTAACAGCTTGGCAAACAACAAAGGAATCAGGAAAATAAGGGCGTTATGAACATGGAAGTGAAATGGTTGCCTTGGGCCAGGGAAAGAAGCAAATCCCAGAGGGTACTATTAGCCTGGGGGGGGGGGGGGGTTGGAAGAGCCAAGGGATTGGAAGTTGTGAACAAGGTTAGTGGAAGATGTAAGTACTTTTGGTAAATGTAAAATCCAAAGGGAATGATCAGGAATCATAAAAATAAAAAAAGATAGATCTTACCACTTTAGTATCATTTTTTTTTGGTTCATCTAATGAGATTAGTATCATCATTTATAAAATGGGATTGCCGCCTTTTAGAGAATATTAAAAAAATTACAATAAACTAAATCATGTATGAATGACCATACATTTGTTCCTAATCCCATTTAAATAATAATATAATAAAGCAGACATAAAGAAAAAGATGTTTCTTCCCAAGTCCCTTAATAATCAATGAGTTTATCCTAATGTCTCTATTTGAATAAATAAATTTTCCTCAAATGAATTTATTTAGATTCTTTGTAGAAAACGCACTGATTATTAATAAAATTCTCAAATGTGTGCTTTTTAAATTAATTACCTATGCAATTTTGATATAATTCAAAGTTATTTATATAAACATACACATATGCACATACTTGGGAATCTTGATTGACAGCATGAAGTTCAATTACATAAAATATTTAACCACAGCACAAGAGCCATTTGCAGTTTAAAAAAAAACATCTAAAACAATATTCCAATGAATTGTCCATGTATAACAACAAATCAGTAAGAAAGGACAAACCGGCATAGTGAAATAGATAAATCAGATTTAGGCAGGGTAGTTTATTGAATTTAAATTGTGCCCAGTTGGCCCAAGAGCTATATATAAGCAATCCATCTTACATTGTTAATGGAGGTTCTTGAAATCCACCTGATGTTTGCATTATTAAATTTCAGTTTAATGAGCTCCGCTAATACATATTGAAGATGGTTGTAAGGAGTAGAATGTGAATCTGAGCGGGATAATTTGAAAGAAACATAAGCTGAGCATTTTACATGACTCAAGGGGTATATCTACAATTACACATATAACCAAAATTGAATTTAAATGGAATTTCTATTATCCTTGTCCTTCTACGAGGGAGAATAAAGTGTAAATGAAGTAAAAGTCTTTAGAGTTACTGGTGGTTTGTTTTTATTATCTAATTTAATAGATTCTTGCAGTGATACAGAGTGGCATAAAAGTTTTAATATTTCATGACTTTAAATGCAGCCTAAGTATGTATTAAAGCTTGTAAATGGAAACAGATGTCTGTGTAATTGGATATAGCACTTCACAACACCATTATATAAGTTTTATATTTTAAGAAAGTGTCGATATTAATGGTGAAGAAAAATAAAATTTGAAGAAAAATAGTTATGTATGTGATGTGTATTTTCTTTAAATTCCCCCTTTAAGCCAGGTTTTATACTTCTGAAGGATATGTTGATTTTGCATAGGAAAAAGATATGCAGCAAAAACTGAAGAGCAAGTGTGTTTATTTTTTAAATCACAGTTTACATTACTGTTATTATTATAATAAAGGCTCATCCAAAGTTTAATGCTGGCACGGTTTGATTCTTTTTCTTTTGACAAGGCAATACTTTTTTAACTTAATATTTCATCAACTATAATGCTATTAGAGACTTATTTTCACTTAGTTCACTCATCAGGCAGTGAGACGGCAATAAAGGAGAATCGCTCCTTTGAGACGTTAATGCTTTGGAATAAATGATGTGCTAGAACAGAAATTTAATTAATTTACAGAGTATATTGATAGTCCCTTGTTACTGTGCTGTATATTTTTAATCTTCTTTAACATCTGTAGTAAAGTGTTTGAAAACCCCTGCAGTTGAGCAACTAGTAGATAATTAAGTAATAAGGGAAGAGGTTTCTAGAGGGAAAAAGATTCTTTTTACCAAATGCTGTCATAACATGAATAAAGAACTGCTACTATGATATGCAATGGGGGAAAAAATAATATGCTACCTAATTTGATACTGTTCCAAAGATATTGTAAGCTTCTCATATTTAAAATGTGAATTGTAGCTTAAGAATTTTTCTCTGAAGTTTAAAACAGATGCACTGTACTGACAAATCAGATGACCAGAAGCTTTCCCCAGTTCATATGCCATTGTTTAAACTTATGCTGCTTAAATTCATTTGCCTTTTTGTACAGAAATTAGCTTGAACTAAGCTTCAAAGTTTTGAAATAAATATTCTAAAATTCTGAATAAGTTTTGTAAATGGTATATTTCAGATTTTCAGCCCGTTTGTTGTTTTCTTCTGACAACTTCACAAAAAATATATAAGGAATTTCTTTTCCCTTTCCCCAATATTTTCACTTATGATACAGACATAAAATAAGTGCAGAAATTTTATTGTTTTTATTTCAGCAAAAGCTGATGAAGCATTGAAAGCCAAAGAAAGAAATGAAGAAGAAGCAAAGAGAAGAAAGGAGGAAGGTAAAGACATATGTTCATTTTGTGTTGAAGCATTCATTATAATGAGGGATCGCTACTGGGCATGTTTTTCTTCATTTATTTAAGAATAAACCGCCCTAGCCGAAACCGGTTTGGCTCAGTGGATAGAGCGTCGGCCTGCGGACTGAAGGGTCCCAGGTTCGATTCCGGTCAAGGGCATGTACCTGGGTTGCGGGCACATCCCCAGTAGGAGATGTGCAGGAGGCAGCTGATCGATGTTTCTCTCTCATCGATGTTTCTAACTCTCTTTCTCTCTCCCTTCCTCTCTGTAAAAAATCAATAAAATATAAAAAAAAAAAAAGAATAAACCGCCCTAGCTGGTTTGGCTCAGTGGATAGAGCATTGGCCTGCTGACTGAAGGGTCTTCTTGGGTTCGATCCCAGTCAAGGGCACATGCCTGGGTTGCAGGCTCGATCCCCAGTAGGGGGCGAGCAGGAGGCAGCCAGTCAATGATTCTCTCTCATCATTGATGTTTCTATCTGTCTCTCCCTCTCCCTTCCTCTCTGAAATCAATAAAAATATGTTAAAAAAAGAATAAACCATAAAATGTAGTGAAATTAGAAGTACCTCATGCTACTGCATGAGCCTACACTATGACATGATATCACACTATACTCAATATCTTAGACACTAATTATTGTTTGTTAACATAAATGTTAGTTTATTAGCATCCTAATATATATTCTGGGGAAACTAGGAAGATATAAAGTTATAAAGTAGAGCTGGTGTTGGCTTGTTTCCTTCTGACTTTTATATTTATACTTAACAAATCATCAAAACCAGTCATAGAAATGGATCAAACTTATCTGTACGTTTTGATGTTTTGCCAGTGATGAAGAAAAGTCCCCATGACAAAAAACAAACAAACAAAAAAACACTTTAAATAGAAAAGCTCTTAAGAGGAAACAATAAAATATGAAATGTCAGAAATAGTCATAGACAAATTAAGAAATTCGTGTCATAGTTTTTTAGATTAAATATTTTCTTTTAATTATATTGAAATCACCATCCAAAGGTACTATGCAAAGAAATCTAACTCATTTTTATCTCCCCTAAAAATTTTTATTTCCCCTTTATTTGCTGTGACTTATGTAGTGAAAATGTTGCGTTCTTTTCTTCACATAGGCTTTATAGATAACCGTTCTAAATTACAGTGCTGAAAGCAAGATCCAGGCAACGCTTTCCCTGTGAGTTAAGTTGATTCACTTGGACTGCAATCATGTCTCTTTACTGGCTAATTAGCAGAGTAACTATTTCCTCTGTGAGCTTTCAAGAAGTTGAAGCCTGATAATGTGTTCTGAATATTGGCTTTGAGTGCCATTTCTAAATCTGAAAATTGAAATTTTTGCCATAATACATATCTTTTATATATTATGCCAGAAACATTTTTTAATTCCCAACTTTCAAATGTGAGCTGAGAGCCAATAGAACCTAAAATGTTTGAGTATGATGGGTTAGAATGATTAAAAGCAGTATTCCATGAGAGTCATGCCCCAAAAGCAAATCAACAAATCAAAAAAAGGAAGAAGATAACATAACCAACCTGTGTAGATTTAAGTGGCAGAACCCAACAAATAAGTAGATTCAAACTACATGTGGACTATTTTATATATATAAATGTGCAGTATTCTTATCTTATTTGACCCCCATAAGTCGTGGCTTTATGTTCTTGTCCTAGATCAACTAATTTTATGGTTTAGAAAACAAGTGAATTCCAATGGCAAAAATCCTAAGTAGAAAACTCTTCTTTGGACTTGCTGAGTGTACATTTTGACACTGTTAGTGGAAGCAATCTATCTGATTTCAGTTATGCTTATGGTCACCCATAGTACAAATAGATATGCTACTAGATGCAAAATAGTCCAAGAAAATTAGAATATTTGAGTGCTCCAATAATATGTGGTATTCTGATCAATGAAATTAACTAATAACATAATAGCCCTTATAAAACACTGTGGTACTGTAAATTACAAGTGTGGTACTTATTACCAACCAACATAGTGAATATATCTTTCAGTAGTTATTAGTCTAATCCCATTAATTCAAATCTTAATTGGAGTTATAATCAATTAGAAAAGGATGGTACTGTGATTATTTTTAAATATATATATGAACACATGCCCTAGTGAAAGAAACGTTTCAAACACTTCAAAATCCCTCATTTATGCAAAGAAATCTAACAAAGTTTTAATGGTGACATTGATATTTCTAATAGTCTCTTTTTTTTTCATTAAATTGGTTCAATCTTTAAAAGGAAATTTTGTTAAGGCTTTTTTAAGTACAGTAACTGGAAATACTTGAATGTTGTATTTTAATTCTTTTGAAAGTATTTTTTCACATAGACTTTCACTAAGTCATACAGACCTTGCACTTAGTCTGTCATCTGAGAGTTATTGAAAAAGCACATCCTCCAATCATAGCTGTTTCAAGTCTCTTTATCCTAACTAGTGTGGACTTTAGGATTATATAGGATTTAGTATCCACAATGCCTAGCACATAGTAGATACTCAGTTTCTTGTTTATTGCATGAATGAATAAATGATCAGTTCACTCTTCATTCTTTAAATCCATGCTTACATAAATTATCTTGAGCTTGTAGTTTATTCCAAATAACCTGGTTGAGAGTGTAACCCAACTCTTTTATGTCCCTTTTCTAAGACAGGACCCCACTCACTTAGTCTATTTCTCAAAAGAATTACAGCCATTCAAAAAGAAACCAGTGAATTTCAAAATACTATCAATGTTTGCTAGTATGAATTTATCAAGTCTTTATCTGAGCTCACTGAATTTTCTGTGCATACAAAAAACATAAGAAAATTAGTACTACAAATGTTGAAGGAAAATTCTGGTAAAATAACATGACAATAATTTTAAAAGATAAAATATGTGTTTCATTCAGTAGTTTTCCTTTGCTTATACTTTGTAGGTAAAAGAAAAAGTAAATCACTGGCTACATTCTTTTTTTTTTAATATATTTTATTGATTTTTTTACAGAGAGGAAGGGAGAGAGATAGAGAATTAGAAACATCGATGAGAGAGAAACATCGATCAGCTGCCTCCTGCACACCCCCTACTGGGATGTGCCCCGCAACCAAGGTACATGCCCTTGACCAAAATCAAACCTGAGACCCTTCAGTCGGCAAGCCGACGCTCTATATCAGGGGTCCTCAAACTTTTTAAACAGGGGGCCAGTTCACTGTCCCTCAGACCGTTGGAGCGCCGGACTATAGTTTAAAAAAAAACTATGAACAAATTCCTATGCACACAGCAGCGGCAAAAACACCCGGCGGGCTGTAGTTTGAGGACCCCTGCTCTATATCCACTGAGCTAAACCAGTGAGGGAACTGGCTACATTCTTTGTTGTTGTTGTTTGCTTTCAAAATTTTTTCTTATCGGTTGCCTAGAGATTTGAATGCTATCAAGTTGATCTTTCTGAAAATGATTAATGTATAAACTACGTTTATTTTCCTTATATAATTAACCTAGCTGCAATTAAAATCTGAGCTAATTTATATGTGTATGTGTATATATTTCTGTATCTGAAAGAATAATAATCTTTAATTTCCAATCTATAAGCCACTAGTAATTCACGCTATCATATCATTAATACAGTTCATCTCTTAATTTCTCAGTATGCTAATATACAGCCAGGATTGAAAGCATTGTTAAAATGCAGATAGATGTTATCTACCCAGCTCCGTTTATCCACTCTCTGTTATCTCAAAAGAGCTACTATTTTAGTATAGCAAGATCTTTGCCTTTCAAATACAATCTATTATTCAACCCTTTTCTTTGAATGTTCTTAAATCCATATCATAATTATATTTGCAAGTATTGTATCCAAGATCAAAGTCAGGCTACTCACCAAAACTTGTCCAGGGTAACTACTTTGCCTTCTACCCTTTAAACGGTGGGTCCCCATTTAGAGTGCTCTTCATGGTCGTTGTACAGCTCAATAGATTGTCCTGAACATCACCAGTACGTTAGAATGGACCCTCTTTCTTGAACCATTTACTCTCTATCTCTTTCCATATTAGCTGTATTATGTAAAGAGTACATTATTTAGTAGTAAAAGTCAACTGAATATTTAAAGTTTAGGTTTATAGTTTCCTTCTTTAAAACTAAGCACTGTTTTCTAATTCTACATTATTTTTTAGGAAAAATGAATAGTATTAAATCTTTCTTATTCTTTGACCTACTAAATACTTGAGTTCTACTTTCACTTTTTTCTCTGTATGTGTTTGAAAATGTTCAGACTACACAAAATTAACAATCATTTCAACCCTTTTGATTTATTTTTGTATTATAAAAGCTTTAGCATAACTTTAGATTTTCTGTATTTTATTTTTATATCATTGTATGCATTTAAGCATTCTAATTATGTTTTTAATCCAGTTATAAGCATAATAGTCTTTTTTGCATTTTAATTTCTAATATGAATTTATATGTGGCATAAGTATAGTAGCTTTTTCATTCTTTCTCCCCTTGTGTTTATTCACAATAGCTCTGCCCATCTGTTAGTTTCCTATTTCAAATATTTTTGTTTCCAAAAGTATTAGGTAACCCATTCTAAATTATCAAGGCAACAGTGGACAGTGATAATAGGAACATAATATGAGGTAGTTCAAGTTTCATTTGTTTCAATTGAAATTCATCAATCCTTTTGCCGCATCCTATCCACGAGAGGGAAAATAGATTAGCCTTAATTTTATCTTTGTTGTTGTTAATCCCTTGGCCAAGATGAAGGTAAAAGTACCATTAGCTAAAAGGAAAAACAGGTGCCAGGCAGTATTCTAAGTACTTTACATATTTTAACTCTCTTAATCCTCATGAACTCTCTGAGGTTTGTGCTGTATTATCTCTGTACTATAGGGAGGATAGGAAACTAAGGTACGGAGTTTCCTATCCTTGTATAGCTTGCTCTATAGCTAATAAGTGGTGAAGCCAGTACCCAAACCCAGGCAGTATGACTCCAGTACATATTCCCCTTCTTTAAGCAGCCTACACAAATCACAACCTTTACCATTAGTGTTCAAATAAATATGATTCAACTCAGTCTCCTCTATCCTTTGCCTTCTTCTCTGGATCTTGCCCTTTAGCTCTTAAGCATTTGTTTACTTTATTTCTTGTCCTGAGATCTGTACCCATATTAGGTTGACTCACTTGGGTTTCTGGGGCACCCAACAAGTGAGGTACTCCAGTAGATGCACAGTTTTCTTTTTTCATAATCTCTGTTCGCTTTTCTCCCTAGTGACTGGCCTGTCTGTGTAAGTCACTCACTTGTCAAATCCACACCAGCCTTCGGAGCCTGGACCAGAGCCAGACCTGAGCATCTAGTTTCTCAGGTTCCTTTCTCGGAGGTCCCGGCTCTCCTAGAACTTGTAAAACACACTGAATACCAAGTCGTAACCACACTCGGGAGAGAACTGTTACAATCCCTTTTTTGCCTCCACTGTGGTTCCCTGCCTAAGACCAGAGAAGAAGGTGAATGTTTGGGATTCTAACTATCCTTTATTCCTTCTGGAGACCCTTTGTAAGAAGGTTGGAGTGAAGTTAGTAGGGTAAAGTTAACAGGTGCAGAGTTATCATTTGGGACTCACTGTTTTAGTTGGCATGTTGACATAAGTAGGTTAGATAGAGAAGTAAGGATCGTCCTTTTTGTCTTGTCCTGAATTGGCTACCCATTGTAATATTAACTTTGTAATACTATTTCTTTATTAGGTTTAAATATATGAAAATGTATCCCCACCCCCATCCCCTCTTTGTCTTACTATATTAGGTAGTTCTATTCCAAGATTTAAAATATCCCTTTAGGAAATTTGTGTTCCTGTGTATCAGATTTAATAGTCCTACATTTTTCATAATGCAGTATTTTTTAAATGACTGAATAGTGCCTTAACACATTGTTAAGAGCTGTTTTCTTTAAGTAAATTAATCTGCTTAGTTTGAATGCATTGCTTTAGTCCATATTTTTTCAAGTTCTTATTTACTCAAAAATCACTCCACAACAAGTACTGTTATTCAGCCTCGCCATCTGTCTCACTCCCTCGGCAGTGATTTGTCCTTTACTGTCCTCTTGATTCCAAGTCTGCAAGAACTGATCATAAATAGTTTCAGCTTTTCTTTCATACATAGTTTCATCTGTGTCATATTTCATATCATTTATTCCTTAATTTTGAAGCTTGTGTACTAATAAATGTGTACTAATTCATTTTTAGCTAACTTTTTAAAAACGAAAGACTCCTTCCTTATTTTCTTAATAACTCATTGATAATGTTTTTGCTTCATATGCATTCAGCTGTACTCTGTATGGACTTGGAAACCAGTTTAGATTACATTTTACTTATTTTCAATAAGATGTTCACGTATATGGAACAAAGATGTGCTGATATCTATTAAACCCTTAATAGGCCTCCAGTGACCAACCATTGTGCATTTCTTTAACAGTGTAAATATTTTCAGTGCTCTATACTCACAAATTTCAAAACAAACTCAGAGCTACAACTTTCTTTTTTAATCAAATACTTCTGAAATAAATTAAACACTAGGAAGCTGACATACATATTAAATGCCCACAGGTGTACAATACTAGGAGTAACCTAGGGAAGCCATTGTGGTATGAAGGTCAATTGTACTCTAGTGGAAATAGCCCTGCTTCTTCTCGCTGAAGGAAATGAAGGAGGTTCAGAATCCCAGCTTTGCCATTTACTGGCTCTGTGACTGAATAAGTCCCTTAACTTCACTATGACTCTGAAGAAAGAAGATGATAAAATCTGCCTACAATTGTTAAAAATGGAAATGGCATATAGTATTTAAAAATTACTTCAGAACTACATAGTACTGCATACCTCAGAATTACAACACAAAAGAGTATCATTATCATCCTTTTAGCATGAATTTCTTTAGTAACTTTGATAAATTCAAAAAGTACATTCTGGGCACTGTTCTAAGCCATATGAATAGAGCAGTGAAAGGGAAATTGAGGCCCCTGCACTCAAAGAGCTCACATTCTAGAGGGGGAAGACAGAAAATAAACATGAAAACAAAAGTACGGTATATTCAAATAGGGGTTAGTGCAGCGATTCTCAACCTGTGGGTCGCGACCCCTTTGGCGGGCGAACGACCCTTTCACAGGGGTCGCCTAAGACCATCCTGCATATCAGATATTTACATTATGATTCATAACAGTAGCAACATTACAGTTATGAAGTAGCAACGAAAAATAATTTATGGTTGGGTCACAGCATGAGGAACTGTATTTATAAGGGCAGAAGGTTAAGGCCCCGAGTTTAGTTTCCTCCTTCTTTAAGGCTACCCCTGAACCCACTCCCCATCTATACTAATAAAAGGGTAATATGCTAATGAGACCGGATAGACTGGACATCATTCCGGATGTCCTTCCTGACAAAGCCAGGGCCCGGGCAAAGTCGCCTGGGGTCCTGGGTGCCTGCGGCTGGCCAAAGGGAGGGAAGCCCGGGTCCCGTGTGCAGGGGCCGAGGCAGAGGCGGTTAGGGGCGATCAGGCAGGCAGGCGAGTGGTTAGGGGCGATCAGGCAGGCAGGCAGGCAAGCAGTTAGGAGCCAGCGGTCCCAGATTGGGAGAGGGTGCAGGCTGGGCTGAGGGACACCCCCCCCCCCCGCATGAATTTAATGCACCAGGCCTCTAGTCTGTTAATAAATAAGGATGATTTAACATCTAAGAACATAGTTGTGATATAGTAGATTTGAAACCATTGTATAGACTTTATAAAATATTAGTTGTTCTTTTGTTATTTATTATAAAAATACTTTCACTGGCACTCCTCAGTATTCATAGGTAAAAAAGGAAATCACAGTGGAAAATATAAAACCATATATCAAAACTTAATGGGAAGAAGGTAATATGGTCGGACTAGCTTAATTGAACTTCCCCTCCTTCTCAGAACAGATAGAAAGGCTGGCCAAAATGTTAAAATATGTGTTTGAAGGCATCAGAGAGTTACTAAAGCAGTGGAGAAGTATGTGTCCCATTTCCAGGAAAGAAGGTGGAGCTCAATATTTGGAGCCAGTTTCTCCTTAAAGATGATCCTAGTGGTGGCATCTGTCTGCCACTTTTTAAAATATTTTTATTAATTTCAGAGAGGGAAAGAGAGATAGAAACATCAATGACGAGAGAGAATCATTGATCAGCTGCCTCCTGCATGCCCAAACTAGGGATCAAGCCCACAACCGGGGCATATGCCCTGACCAGGAATTGAACCGTGACCTCCTGGTTCATAGGTCAATGTTCAGCCACTGAGCCAGCCAGGCTGTCTGCCATTTTTTGAAGAAGTTACTGAAGGTTAGAAATCTGGGCAGACCTTTTGAGAGACTCGTGGAGCTCTGGGGACAAAATCTAGACTTCAGAGCCAGTCAAGGAAGGGAAAACTCTGATAAAACCACCAGGCTTTGGGTTGGATTCTTAACAGATTGCTCCCTAAAAGTAAGGATGAACCAGAATTTAAATAGGCCCCAATAAGGACTGGAGCCCAGCTTTGAATCTCCATTCCTGATTGATTTAAGATGATTTAAGCTGCTAGTGCCCTAGTCAATTACCAGAGCAGACATAAATTCTTTCTGAAAGAAGGTAGCATTATAGAGGCCTCGGATTATCTTTATAGTTGTTTCTGTCTGACTTCAATTAAAAATAACTAGGCATATGAGAAAACAAGACAAGATGAAAAATCATGAAAAACAAGAGGACAAGAGACACAACAGTTAATGGGAATAGATACACAGAGGATCAAAATAATGGAGTTGTTAAATACGGATTTTAACATCACTCTGCTTAATTTGTTCATGAAAATAAAAGACAATTTCAGGTGAGAATTGGAAACTATTAAAAAATAAAAAGAAAGTATTGAAAGTACTGGAATATACATTAACTGAAATCAAGAACTTAATGAGAGCTTAAGCTTCAATTAGGCAGAACAAAAAATTAATGAAGAGAAAACATCTTGAATGGATCACTGAAAAACTACAGCATGGAAAATACAGGAAGGAGCTAAAGAAACATAAAGGGCATGATGTAAGTTTTACATTGAATATAATTGTAGTCCCAGAAAAATACAGAGATTTTTAGGATAAGCAGTATTTGACAGGAAATGGCTGAGAATTACCCAAAATTTCAAGACTTCAAGCTACAAATGAGTGAAGCATGACAAACTCTTATCAAGCTATACAAAGAAAATTGCACCTAAGCACATTACAATAAAAGTTATATAGTCCAAACACAAAGAGAAAATCTTAAAACAGCAGATAAAATAGATTCTAATTCAAAGGCATTATTCACAGTAGCCAAAAAGTAGAAACAAAATATCCATCAACAAGCTGTATTCTAATAGTATTCTAATAGAATACTATTCAGCACTAAAAAGGGATGAAATACTGATACATGTTACATGTTACCACATGAATGAAACTGAAAAACATTGTGCAAGGTTGAAGAAGCTAGACATAAAAGACTGTATCTTACATTATTTCATTTATACGAAATGTCTATAGAGGCAAACATATAGAAATCACACTAGAGGTAGGAATGGGGAATGTTTGCCAAGCTTCAGTTGGCCTCTTCCCATGTTCAAAAAAGAAGGGGGGGTTGGGGACTCCTCCTATAGGGGCTTTACCTGTGCAGCTCTCTATACCTGGAAGTTCTCCCTCTTCTTTGCCTGGCTAAGATGTCAGCTTAAATGTTATGTCTTCAGAGGAACTATATTCTTACTTCACAATTGAATCATGTCTTCGTATGATTCTCTCTTCTAGCATCTCATGCTGTGTTTTCGTAGTATTTATTACAATTGGTAATCATTTATTATTCAACAAGTGCACTATTCCAGTCCTAGGCTACAGTAGAAAACAAAACTTGGAGCACATTATAGTGGAGAAAGATATATAATAAGCAAATGAGTAAATATATAATAATGTTCTATTAGTAAGGAAAACAGTAGAACATGATGACAGATAGGTTGGGGAGGGATGTTGTTTTTATATAGTATCTTCAGGAAAGGTCTATAATAATATGATATTTGAGCAGAGTTGTGAATGAAGAATATACATTCTTTTCAAAATAATACATTCTTGGTTTCCTCTTTTTCTTGATATATTGCACTCTTGTAAATCAATATTCTTAAAATTTAAATTGTTCGATATTGTGTCTGTTTGATAATTCTTCAAAGAAGAAGATGCAAAAATGTAACTAGTATAGTTATAAGGCATACCTATATAATAAAAGCCCAGTGACCATTACAGCGAAATGACCAGAACGACCGGTCGCTATGACATGTACTGACCACCACGGGGGGGAAGAGGCTCAACGCAGGAGCTGCCCCCTGGTGGTCAGTGCACTCCCACAGCGGGAACACAGCTCAGCCAGAAGCCAGGCTCACAGCGGGAGCCTCTCCCACCTCTGTGGCAGCACTAAGGAGCATTGAGCCAAGCAGTAAGGACCAAGCAGGCGGACAGTAAGGAGCGGTGAGCCAAGTGGTAAGGAGCGAGTAGGCAGGCGGTAAGGAGCGGTGAGCCAAGTGGTAAGGAGCGAGTAGGCAGGTGGTAAGGAGCAGTGAGCCAAGTGGTCCCGAATTGTGAGAAGAATGTCCAACTGACGGTTTAGGCCTGATTGGACCTAAACTGGCAGTTGAACAATCCCCTGACGGTTTAGGCCTGATTGGGCCTAAACTGGCAGTTGAACAATCCCTGAAGGGTCCAGGATTGCGAGAGGGTGCAGGCCAGGCTGAGGGACAGCCACACACACACGAATTTTGTGCATCGCTCCACGACACCCACAGCCAATCAGGAGTGAGTATGCAAATTAACCAAAGATGGCAGAGATGTGGGCAGCGTGCAGGCACCGAGCGGCCGGGGGCGGGGTGGGACGCCCGCCCGCCATGTAGCCGGGGTGACGCTGCGGGCATCCCCGGGACCTTGCCCGCCCTGAGCCTGTGGCCAGCGCGCACGTGCGCCGGCGCCAAGCAGCCAGGGTCCTGGGGACACCACTGGAGTGTCCGGTCCTGTCAGCCTGGCCTGGGGTCGGCTGGAGTTCCCAGTCCTTTTGGTTTCTGCAGCCCCTGGACCGGAAGCAGAAGCCCAGAGCACGGGAGTACCAGGAATGCTGGAAATCATAGTTCTGGTGGCAGGCGCATTGCAGGATCTCCTAGACCCTAGAGCAAAGTGAGCCTGGAGCAAGTTAACTGTTGCGGGTGGGGGACGGAAGGAAAGCAAAGGTGAGAGACATAAGTAAAGTCAGAGTGTTGAGGAAAAATTAAAAGGAAGATATCCTGCAACTTCTAGGAGATCTCCACCAATGGAGCAAAGAAAAAAAAAAGAGAGCACCAAACCAAACTGGGTTGGGGTCTCAGACAATTCGCTCAAATGATTGTAAAAACAGACAGAAACTCCCAGATTGAAGAGGGCTCCCCTGAGGGCTTCCATATTGGAGAGGGTGCAGGTCGGGCTGAGGAACCCCACCCCCCCCACCCCCCACCCCCACCCGTTGCACGAATTTCGCTCACCGGGCCCCTAGTATAGTTATAATGCCTTATAACTATACTATTTACAACTAACATTTGTAAATTCGTATTACATACCATCTTGTCACTCCAACCACTTTGGCAAGTTAAAAAATATTAGCATTTTCTCCAGAAGGTCAGAATCACTTTACATTATTACCAAATTCTATCCCATATCTATGAACTTATATTAAAAAAAACACAATAGTAATTTCTTTTGTAGAGATGTCAGAGAGTCAGAAAAGAGCCTAATTTGCTAAAACAAGAAAAATTCTAATTTTCACACATAATGAAATTGAAACGCTTAAACATCATACAAAAACACAATTCTGATTACTTCTCTTCCCTTCCTACCTTAAGTTATCAATCTACTCATTTTGATGTTCATCTTATATATCTGTAGAGAGCCATATGTCACCTACTGAGAGTTATTTTTACTGGTAAGGATAGTCTTGTGTATCTGCAGAGAATATTTCACTTTTGTAACTCCCTCTCCCCTTCTCACCAGGTGTTTTTTTTTCAGCAATAGCTTAAACTAATAAGGTCAAAACGTGGGTAAATTTCTGAAGTAAAGAAAAACTAGTTAGTAGAGATGATTATGAATCACAAATCTGGTCTGTTTTATCCTAGAAATTATTTTCAATTTTAATATATGACTCTTCAGTAGTTATTTTCAGAAAGAAATATATCTAGGGAAAGAGGTTGAGAATGGAGAATGCTATTGATTTCATTATTTAATATGTAGAAAGTTGTTGAATAAAATATAAAAGGGAAAAATTAAGCAGAAGAAACATATTAACAAAAAGAAAACAAACTTATGGAAGATAATCAGCATCATATGTCATTTTATCATTGTGTGTATCCTTATTTTTGTAATGACTAATTATAATAAATTATATAAATCCATTGGATTAATGAGATAGTATCAACCAAATAACAGAAGCAATTGCTTTGTGGGCACAGTCATCAGAATATCCTGAGAGCCTTTTAAATATAAAACACAGATTCCCAGTCCTTGCCTCAGACCAGAAGAATCAGGACAGACCCAGTGGTTGTTGTGATTTAACCAGCTAACCAACACCAAGCCGTCAATGGGCATTTTTGAACCACTGCTCTAAACCACTCAATTTTGCAGCTAAGAATTTGAGGTGGTATATTATGTTCTTTACACATGAGATTGGCTTTAAGGCATCCAACTTATTTCTCCTTCAATGGAATGGGTTTTCAAAACATACAATGGACTAAGTCTCATGACCTTATAATGTCACCCAATCTTGTTTTTGTTTTGTTACTAAAAACAGCTTAACCAAGCTTGATATCCCACTTTGTTCACCAGATATGATCCCAAATGCCTAACAACACTGACAAAAATATAATCCAGCCTCCAAAGATTGAGTGTTTGACAACATTTAGATTATTCAAAAGATTGTTTGGTAGGCTTTGAAAATCATATTGTGGTTGTGTGGTAGGCTATAAAAACCAAAGTATTAAAGCATCGTCTATTTCATTCGAATAAGTGATATTTGAAGACACTTATGTGTTCTGGTTTGTTGTTGTTTTTTTCTAAAATCAATCACATTATTTTCAGTCTATCTCAGCAGAATTATAGAACCTTAAATACAGAAACCATGTGATTCATACTTACTTTGTAATCTCAGGCTTGCACAGTACCTTACTCAGAATAGTCACTCCTAGTGTTTGCTGATAATATTTTCCCATTAGTGATGCCTCTACACTGAACTAACAAGCCTTTTACCTGTGACATTTTGTAATAAACCACAATGACTTGTTAGGGCTGTCAGGTTGGTGATATTGCCGGTAGCTGTAAAATGACTTATTTAACTGATCCATCACACCCTTAACATTGGCCTTATTACTAACAGATTTTTGAGCCAATAGGTATCAAATGCTATTCCAGAAATCCAGATTACCCCTCATTTTCTCTTCATTTTTAAAATTACAGATCTTGTTTCAAAAAGCTTTCAATGTCTTTTATTCAAAAGTATATTTTCCTTAGCGTAAGTCAAGGGAAACTATTTTGCAGCTGCAGGTTCCTCTTTCACATGTATTTTCTTATTGCTTACCTTTGGAACCAGGCAAAATTCTCCTAGCATATAAAACTACACAGGGACCCAACCGATTTGGCTCAGTGGATAGAGCAGCAGTTCTCAACCTGTGGGTCGCGACCCCTTTAGGGGTCGAACAACCCTTTCACAGGGGTCGTCTAAGACCATCGGAAAACACATATATAATTACATATTGTTTTTGTGATTAATCACTATGTTTTAATTATGTTCAATTTGTAACAATGAAAATACATCCTGCATATCAGATATTTACATTACGATTCCTAACAGTAGCAAAATTACAGTTATGAAGTAGCAACGAAAATAATTTTATGATTGGGGGTCACCACAACATGAGGAACTGTATTAAAGGGTCGCGGCATTAGGAAGGTTGAGAACCACTGGGATAGAGCGTCAGCCTGCAGACTGAAGGGTCCCTGTTTCGATTCTAGTCAAGGGCATGTACCTTGGTTGCAGGCACGATCCCCAGTAGGGGGCATGCAGGAGGCAGCTGATCAATGTTTCTCTCTCATCGATGTTTCTAATTCTCTATCCCTCTCCCTTCCTCTGTAAAAATCAATAAAATATACTCTTTTTTTAAAAAGAAACTACATGTGATGAAAAATCATACAAATAGGAAATGAGATTTTTCCCCCTAAAAATTAAAGTTGTTCATCTGTTAGTATATATGGATGGAGTAAAATTCTAACTATAATTTAAAGAAATCTGTGTTATTTTAGAAGATGTGGAATCAGTTACTTTGGGAGGATAGAGATATATCATAAATTAATATAAATTACTTTGGACTTCTTTTAAAAGACCTAAAGTTGAGGTCAACCAGTTGTACATTTTTACAGTATTCTAGTCTCGCCCTGACCAGCATGGTTCCATGGTTAGAGCGTCAGCCTGCACACCAGAGGATCTCAGGTTTGATTCCTGGTCAAGGGCACATACCTGCATTGCAGGTCTGATTCCCAGTCCCATCAGGGTCATGCTGGAGGCAACAAATGACATGTCTCTCCCACAATGATGTCTCCCTCTCCTTCCACCCCCCACCCCTGCCCCTCTCCCTTTCACTCTAAATAGTGAGTAGGGGGGGAATAAAGTATTCTGTTCTCTCTAGATTAATATAGTCTTTAATTAGCCTGGTCATTTAATTAATTTAGAATGTAATGTATTTAAACTCAAAAAGATATTTTAAAGACCTTCCTTTTATTGCTGAAATATCTATGGAAGTATTTGAAGAAAAAAAATGTATGCATTGAATTTGAAAGTTCTTTGAGAAAATTGGTGTGTTTTTTTCCTAATTTTTATATTATAGTCTCTTAGATGGAAATTAAGCAAATTATAAACACCCAGCCTGATCATCAGTAACTGACATTTGGGCATAACTGTGTAGTGTATTGAAACCTTATTATTAAATTTGTGCATTTTTCATGAATTGGTCTTTGAACTATTTTACCTTGAATTGTGACTATCACAAAAACTATAAATGCATGTGATTTTGGTTTTGGTTTTGGAAGAATACCACCTTAATTTCACTTCCACTGCAAAATAAAACAAAATTTGTGTGTGCTTTTTCAAACTCTCAGATTGTATTTAAAGTCTGTGACTGATTACAGAGCTATGTTATAATGCTTTTAAAAATGATTTAATTCATTATCATAAAGTGGCCCTAACCGGTTTGGCTCAGTGGATAGAGCATCGGCCCTCGGACTGAAGGTTCTCTGGCTCGATTCCAGTAAAGGCACATACCTCAATTGCAGGCTCGATCCCTGGCCCTGGTTGGGGTGCATGTGGGCGGCAACCAATTGATGTCTCTCACATCAACCTTTCTCTCTCTGCCTCTCCCCCTCCCTTCCACTCTCTCTAAAAATCAGTGGAAAAATTCATTATCATGAAGTGACTATCCAGGATTATTGTAGTCTGTATAATCCAGAGCATATCATCATGGCTATATTTACATAGGAACTCTGTGAATCTCTGAGGAAGTGAAATTACAGATCCTTAAAACTGCTAATTTGAATCTAACTCAACAAAATTAAGATTTTCACATACAAAATTTAGAAGGAAAGACAGCTTTGAACCCTTGGGAGCAGAAAGCCAGCTTGCTATTTGAGGAAAGACACATTTGAACTTTATTCTTATAGGCTGCTAGGAAGAAGTGTCATTTATACTGTCCTCTGACTCAGCCCCAGAGAAAGTTTTCAGTTTCCTTGATCATAGACTGCTCTTCATTAAGCATATATCTAAGTAATGTTAGGTGTCAAGTAAAGCTGTCTTATGGGTCCCACCAATTCCTGATACCCATCAGGCTAGAATTGGTGATTCTGTTCTGTGCATTCAGGTCACCCTGTACTGTTCTGTTCACATCTCTAAGTACTAAAAGATGAATCACAGGCACTCATTAAAACTCACTCATTGAATAAATAAGCTTTAATGATTTTCTAGTCTAGCTCTCCCATCTTACACATTGGGAAATTGAGTCGAAGGTGGTTAAATTGTTTACACAAATACATAGAAACTAAGTCATATGATTGGGGAAGGCCTGAGTTTGGAATTCAGATTGGTCAATAGCACTGAAGTTTTGGGTTTTTGTTTTTTTCCCTTCACTATATCAGCTACATTAAAGTTGCCAATCCTAAGAGAGGTAGAGCAAAAGCAGCCCACAGAGCTGCTATGTCACAAACTGAAGAAAGACAGGAATTAAGCAAAAGTAATAAAAAAAAAACACCTGAGGTTATTTTGAATGTGAGCCTGTGTACAAACAAATGTTGAAAGCTTCTTGAAATTACAGTGTCCTGTTTTTCTTTTCATACTCTTTTCATTTTTAATTGGATCAACTTGCCTTTTTATCATTTATGTAATAATAATAATAAGTGCACCACTAAAATGTGATTTGCAAGATAGTGGAGACCATGCTAGTGTGTTGACATTGGGTATACCCAGCACCCAGAACAGGGCAGTTAGTGTAATAAGTAACAATGATGACTCCCCAGGAATTCTACAAACTCAGAGAGTAATTTAAAATATGTGACATTGGATCTTATCAATCTAGAATGTCAGCTTAAGAAAATCGTTAGTGTTGTATTTCCTATTTATTGTCGGAATGTGATTGTCTTTGTTTTTGTCCTTAGTTTTATTGAAATAAATTCTTCTTTAATAGTGAGTTACAAATTAGTGTGATAAACTTCACATTTATAAAGAGAAAGCTACCACTCAGTAGAAGGAAAAAGAAATAGGTTTATTTAGGTGTTGAGGATCTTATACAAAAAATAAAACAAAAGATTGAAAACTATAAAATCAAAATGCATTTGCATTTCTGCATATTTTCATATGATTAAGAAGTCTAATACTCCTTTATGTTTTACCTGTGTAACATAAATCTTAATCCAGCAAATATTATTTTTAATTCAATTGTTAATGTAAACTTTATAATCAAGTCCATGATGTTATAAAGAAATTGAGTTTTCAACTTCTAGTTTTCCATTTAATTATTCTCTTAATTAACATTAAGATGCAGTCTGTTCTCCTAAAATAGCTCTTGGATTTTTCAACAGATGGACATTTATCTTAGATCAAAACAAAGCTTCTGTTTTAGTGTAGTGTTGCCTAAAGGCAGGAGAATGGACTAGAAAACTTCTTAAAATCTCCTCCCTCCATTTCCGTATGTTTTGTTAGCACATCTCACGGCTTTTTAATGATGCAGCCTATGGATGCAACCTATGTGCCCATTAAAGAAGATAGAAATTACACCTTTCTCATGAACTATCACACTTTGTAAAGCATTTTTACCTTTATTATTGAAAACTTAGACCTTAGAAATATAGTAACCAAATATAATACTTTAAATAAAATTATTGCTTCTCAGCCCATTGGAAAAGAAGTTCTTGTTCTCTATTTTACAGTTGTAATGTCCCTACATTATTTTTATTGTAATTGTATTGCCAAATCAGGTGTGAGATTAGGTGCTGAATGTTACATGTAATCTGCACAGAAATCAAATTATTTAACCTCTAAGCCCACAGTACCCCCTCCTGCTGGTTTGCTGTTAAATATTCAGTATTTTCTTGTCATGAATACAAATGGAGGACAAATTAGAATCTACAGACAGCTGACCTGAGCTTCAGATTAGAGACTGGGGGGCTTGTGCTGTTTTAAATGTTTTAATTATCATAGTCCCAGTAGCCAGTTGAAGGACAAACATAAAATCATTTTTTAACAAAAGGAAAAGTAAAAGCTTCATCTTCCTTCCTCCTCTTAATGTGAATGTTTGAGAGTGATTACATTTGCACTTCCATTGGAACTATACTAATTTGCTGCATTAAATTAGGTCTATTAGTAGTAATAGTTTTTAAACCACTAAACACTTATTGTAATATTGTCAGTTAATATGTGTTTTCCTTGTAGGAGAGATGATATATATTTCTCATTTTATAGACAATAGATCTGTGTTTATTTGTCTAGCCTAATTTAGATAACAGGTCTGTCTGATAGTTCATATTCAATGTGGCGAAAATATATGGAAATAATAGACTAATTTAGATGTGATAGCATGTATTTGTATCAGCAAAGCATAGAGAACCCAAGTAAAATGAGCTAGAAAGATCATTCTGGGAATTAAAAATATTTAATGTTTCCTTGTTTGAGATTTATTTTTAAATTTTGCTGCTTAATTGAAAACTTTTACAATTCTGAGTTGAAAGGTTATGAGGTAATTAAAATATTGTATTGGCTGATGAAATAAAAAATTTTATTGGCATTTACCCAGCAAAGAGATAAACTTTAAATCTTAAAAAGACAAATTTAAGTAAGTTTTATTTTATTTTAAAAGTAACTTTACATTAATATTCATTCTGAAGAATATATTATTCTGATGCCTACAGTCTTGGATTTGCATTTTTTGTTTCTTGTATATGTTTGCGTAATGTTGATTTGATTAGTTATGCCTGACTAGTAAGCAGTGAAACATTTTTATACACGCTTGGGAAATAAATTTGGCAGAAAATCAGCATGAGTAGATTTAATTATCACTCTGAGACCTTTTCCTTTTCTAGCTTAGTGATCCTGAAACTCCATGTGTCGCACTGAAATCTGTGTGGACGCTAAGCTTCGCTTCCCAATTTGTTCCTCCATGCAATGATAAGCCAAGCAATTACTGGTTTATTGATTTTTCATCATGGCAAATTTAAAGTTGATTTTTTCCTGAAAAGGACGGGGTGATTAAGTGTTTCCCCTCGGTTCAGTACAAGAGAGCTATGTGGCAGAATCTAATATCCTGAGGTCAACCTCTGCAGGCAGATAATACGGTGTCTTGGCCACGTGTTAAAGAGAGGAATCAGGGCTACAAATGTGATAGGATATATGTGGAGACAGTTTAATTTGCTCCATTTATATGAACAAGTCATGTGGCACAGGCTTGGAAAACATCATTTTGAATGAGCTTAGAAGTGAAACCCACGTGGGCAGAAAGAATGAGTGAGTACAAACAAGAAAGATGTTACTGGTTATTAAGGGAATTTCACTATCATTTTTAAATGAAAATAAATAAACCATTGGTATAAAAAGATGTTCAAAACAGGTTGAAATCCACATATACCATTATGAAGATTTGCTGGTCTGTAAAATGTAAGAATAAATAACCTGTCATGTAAGAAAATCATGATTAAGCTGTGCATACTAGCTTTAAAATGTCTACTTCTAATCTCTTCAGGCAGTCCTCTAGCAGCAGTGTATATTTGTGCTTTTCAAAGGCAGAAATTTTTGAATCAAATACTCAATGCTTGATTCCAAATAGTTGATAAAATGCTTTAATCAGTATTTGGAAATAATATTTCCCAGAAGTTACTAATTACTAGTTATAACTAGGAGTATAGATAAATAAGTAGACATTGTTTGGGAAAGCTTTAAATCTAAGAATGGTAAGAAAGTTCATCAATAACATGGTTGAACTTTTATTGTAATCCATAGATAAAGGGAACGTTCTAGTTTTCTCCAGTTCTAACAAACTAATATATTTGCTAAAATGTAAAACAGAAGACACAACTCTCTGTGTGGTAGTTTTTCTTAATCTATTATTTGAAAGCTAAATATTTTACCCAAATGTTGAACAAATTAAACCCAGTCCTAAATCTATAGAGCCTATTTTTCAGCTGGTTTCATTATTTTTCTGTATGATTCCTCAGTATTTATTCATTAGCAATCCACATTATTGTACCTTTATCAATATGATTTAGAAAAATTCTAATTGTTTTTCCCTGGTAACCTATAAATGAAGATTGTAGGCCGCTTCATGTATCTTGTTTACTAAAAAGTCCATTTGGTTGTGTCATTAGTCATTACCTGAAGATAATTGTAGGCTGTACTTTGGGAAAATAATTCCATATTTTTAATATTCAAATGTTTTTATTTCTAAAAAAAAAAGATAACCATTTAAATCCCATTAGAAACAATGGAGCTAAAAGCAAATATGTTATTACATACATTAAGCCAGCTTAGTTCTGATTCTAATATATCTTTTTAAACCTTCCACAAAGGATGTAATATGAATATATTAAGATCATTAATAGCATCTGTTCTCTCACTGAGCACCCAAGCAACCAGAGTCTGCCTCTAATCAAGTCTTTTCCTGTGAATTAAAGCCCATGTGGCTAGAATGAGATTGCACTTTCCATTTAAGAACCCTTTTCCACTTCATCAGTGTATGAGCTCTGAAGTGTTGTGGATTTTATTTTTTCTCACATCTGACAGTAACTATCTGGCTACTTTTTGCAACTGGCGACTGTACCACCACGATGTTTAGAAAGATTTGTGAATTATTTTTTAATCATATGGTAGATTTACATGAGCTTATTATTTTCCATTACAGGCTCTTATAAATTAGATGGTCATGATTTTCACTGACCTGAAGTTTTTATTCAAAGATGTTTTCCCCTAAAACAGCGGTTCTCAACCTGTGGGTCGCGACCCCTTTGGCAGTCGAACGACCCTTTCACAGGGGTCGCCTAAGACCATCCTGCATATCAGATATTTACATTATGATTCATAACAGTAGCAACATTACAGTTATGAAGTAGCAACGAAAATAATTTTATGGCTGGGTCACAACATGAGGAACTGTATTTAAAGGGCCAGAAGGTTGAGAACCACTGCCCTAAAACAATAAAAAATACAGAATAAAACAAATCACTATATCGTACACCTGACAACTTATATAATATTGTATGTCAACTATAATTTAATTGCAGAAAATATTCTAACTTTAATTAAAAAGAGTTTTCTGCCTAGGTTGATGTGTAGTCCTCATGTATGATTCCCACTCAGTACTTTAAAAAACTTAGATGATCTGAAAGGTTTATTTACAAGCATCAAAGAAAAGATTAAGTTTTGTTTCATCAGATATGCTCACTTGACTGTATAGCAGCCATACCAATTATTTCTTTATATGCTAAGGAGTACTGTACCACATCCTCATCCTTTCCCCAGAACCATTACAGGTATTTTCAGACTAAGAAAATGCAAATATATTGCTCTTTCTTTAAATGTCCTTCCCCCTACCAGCCTTTAAGTAAATGTGAGTTGATCTCATGAGTAATTGATAAATCACACTGTGATGCCCCTTACCTGACTTTTAGTGTTGACTGAGCAGCAGTGACCTCTTACAGTAAATGGTGGTTTAAAGGGAGAGGTCAATATGGAAACTGGATCTCTGCCTTGTTCTTTCATTCATATCCTTCTGTTAGCAAACCCCATATCTGTTCCAAGGGCTGTGTTAAATGTGAGAGCTCTGCAGACAAATTAGACAAAGTTCTTGCTCTAAAGAAGTTTTCAACCTTTGGCGGGGGGGGGGGGGGGGCGTGCAATATATAATGTGCATAAATAAGTATTAACAGAGTAGAAATAAGCTCCAATAAGGAAATACAGGTAGACTGCGTGTGAGACGGGGGGAGATTACTTGCAGCTGAGAGAATTGGGGAATGCCTTGAGGAAATTGCTTACATTTTTCAAATCTGTCAGTATGAACAAGCCTGGAGTAAACATGTAGGTGGTGGGGGAGGTGAGAGAACATTTTTTTAGTTTATACCAAGTGTTTTTACCAGTGCTGGTACCTAATCACAGATTACCTAATTTCAGCTCCACAACAACCCTATGAATTACGTATTCTCATTTTGTAAATAAGGCAACTCAACCATTTAAGTGACTTACTCAAGGTCATACAACTAGTCAGTAGTAGAGCTGGAACTGAAAATTTATGTTCTAATTTTATATTCAGAGCTCTTTTTGCTATGTTACAGCTAACTAGCCCGCACAGCAATTGGACCTTGATCTAGACTTCCACAGCAACAGCTCTAAACTCTACTGGTACTTTCCAAACCTGGCATATATCAGAATCACCTGAGGGTGGTTTTTTTAAATATTTACGTTCCAAGCACCTTATATTTTTCAGAGATTTGAGGGAGTCGACCCAGGAAGCTATATATTTTCTTAAAGTTTCTCCACTGATTTTGATTTTTAGCCAGCAGTGATGCATAGACAAGCATTTGGAAACTCAGCTCTAAGCAGTTGAACTAATCAGTTACAGTCGTGATTTACCGCAAGAATGAATACGTAGTCATGTATTCATATTTAATCATATTTCATTTTTTAACCAGTCACTGATAATTTATTCAGTGGTATGATTTTATAAGTGCCAAAATTTTCGATCAGACTTTGATTTTTTTAATTTCCAATCAAAACTTGCAGAACAAGTGTCAGTAACTTGGCAGAAAATCCCAGAGACTATATTGGAGCACCCTTTTAGGAAAGGTGCCTCACTGTCTTGATGTCAAAGAGAACATTATCTTCAGCAAAAACATAGACACCAACAGGCCTAAGTTGAAAGATTCGGAAAAGTCAGGTTTTCAATCAGAAAAAGTTTTCGAAATACCCTAGGCAATTTGTTTTTCATTGTTTTATACATAAGAATGATACATAATTTTTAAAACTCTGATTTTAGTCTAAAAGAGCTATTTTAATGAGTTAAAAAAATCTAAGTGATAAGAAAGCATCATGCCTTAGTTAGATTGACAGCTTTTTCTTTCTTACTGAGGTATAAAAGAATTGTGTATTGCAACCAATGGCATCTTAGTGTCGATGAAATACAATATTAGTACCTGTATCACATTATTTTATTGTACTGTTTTATCATTTAATTTCTCTGTTGTGACCAGTCATGTTCAGCTCTGATAAGCAATTCTCTGTGATGATGACTGACAAGAGGATTTTTCTCAGCCAATGCTAAACATATTGGAAATTTTAGATATTAAAGAGGAGGTGCTTAGATATCAGTTTATCAAGATGTTACTAGAAACTTTAGAAGCTCTAGCAAAGTGTCTGTTATTGAAATAATATTCCCTGATAATTTTTAAAATAAAATTAATTTCCTTTTTGGCAGGTGAAAGAGGCCATTCCCACATTAACCTCTACTGTTAAATGAGTAGCTTATTTCTAACTAAGTTAAGCCAGGAGTTGATTCTCTTTGTTTAACACTTCTTAAAGTAAAAGTTAACATCCTGCCTTTATCTAATTGCGATCAAAGACATTAGCCTATTTGGCTCTGGCATGATTCAATTGTATGAGGTCATGCAGCCTAGCTGTAATAACTTAAAGTGCTTCACTTGGTGATAAGAAAATATATTAAAATGCTCTCAGGTTCATTAGTTATTGCCTAAGGTCATGCTTTATGGTTGTTCCATTTACTAACCTGAACTCACATTTTTGAGTCTTTTGATATAAGAAACATAATAAGTCCTAAGAAATTATGTTTGTATTTTAATCCCCTTAAAGAAAAATTATTTATTTTCATGTTTACCACTTGGTAGAGAAGTTGAAAATATATTTAATGTCGTGTCACAAAAGTACACATAAAAGATTTTTTTTCAGCCTGAATTTTGAAGACAAAATGTAAAACCTTTAACAAAAAAACCCACACCATTTCTGCTATATACATGGGAAGCCTTGGATTTAATTTCATTTTTACTTTGATTTCAAATCCTTCTGTACACTTTCATAAATAACTAAATGAGAGCAGGTCCCTCCAAGTCCACCCTCTGCATCCCTCGTGAGAATGTGTTGCTTCATTAGGCTGGCGCAACCACCTGGTGTGGAATCTTCCATCACCAGAGACTCTCTCAACATCTGGCATTAGCTGTGATCTTTGTATACGTATGCTTAATCTTTTTATTGACATTTTATAAGAAAAAGAATGTGGGACAAATTAGGAAGGTGTATAGAACAATATAAAATAAAGCTGTAGTGGATGTGAGATGCCATAGTATTTTACAGTACATAGAAGAAACAAACCAGTAAAAAGAATATCAATAAATATGTCAAATTAATTTACTTTAAAACTCAGTGTTTTGTATATGATATAAAAGAAATTTATTTTATCTGGAATATTATCAGTTGAGTTATTGTTAATCTCGTGTCAGACTTCAATCATCCTTTAAAAAAATCACATATTTCTTCTTCTATTAAACTATTGTAGCTTTTTAATATCATTTTTAACAGATTAAGACATTTAGGATGATTTGATAGTAAACAGGAAAAGGGGTTGGTATCTTATTAACTTTCTGAAAAATAATGTAGTTGAGTTTATGAACTAGGAAATGTTTAGATGATGTATGAAAGTGTTTTCTTATCACACACAAAAAAACAAAGAACATTATCTATTATGCCCTGAAAAAAAGTAAAAATAGTTAGTGGGTAACTATAACTGAACTAGTTACAACCAAAACAAGAGTACTCTGGTGGCTTCTTTTAATTGAAAATCAATTTTTTATCACCTTAAAAATTTTTAAAACAAAATGAAATTATTTTTAGTGTGATTCTTTCAGTTATTCTGTGCATTTAAAATGAAACTAAGTGGGTACCTGTGCAGAAAATAAAAGCAATGTGTAGTGACGCAGTGCTATGCTTTTGTTTGTATATTTATAGATATAGTCATTCCCTATAATAGTATTTAATACCTTTATTAGAAAAAATTAAAAATGAATTATCAAATAAGGTATAACAGTCATTTGTGTCTATTTAATTTAGATAAAGTAGACATAATGTATATATTTATTTATGGTACAATGTTGAGATTGCGTGTAATAGATCTGTAGGTGTACTAAGAGAAATTTCAGCCTGGAGCCCAGGACGTGGAGACTGACTCTGATTCTAATCTGCTGACCTGCTGAGTGATCTTGATTAGTGTTCATCTACATGTACAGCTAAGATTGTGATGATTGTGCCGCTATTAAATGCATTGCTTTTATAACTTAATGGGACAAAGATTAACAGCAGCATCGAGCACTAATTTAATATAACAGATTCACTAAGTGTAATTTTAGCAGTTGAAGACAAACCTCTCTAATAATTTGTGCAGGGAATGCAGACATCATTTATTATTCTGTTACTTAAGTGAGTTCAGTATGTTAAATTATATAAGACTTTTGCTTTTCAATTATATTTTGCTGCCCTATTTTGAGGTCAACTGAAACCGGAAATTTTATCATGATTTTCCAAGTTATGTGATTTATATAATAGATATCTTATGACCTGTTGTCTGCTAGGATATAGGCCCAAAGAACTCTAAAATAAATAAAATAATAGCTATAGCAGCACTTTCACTGAAAACTGTGCCCATTAAAAGGCATTTGTTTGTTTTTAATTTGGCAGATATATAAATGAGAAGTGTCTTTCATGTAAGTACTACATTAAGTGGGTATATAATGTATAGGTGTATAGTACCCTACTTGTAGAAAGATGTAAACTTAAACTGGCTTTCACAGCCCAATAATTCGGTCAATTTCAAAGTTATCCAGGATATTGGGAGCACCAGGTTTTCTGTTTTTGTTTTTTGTGGAGTTTGGTTGGTTTTTTTGTTGTTGTTGTTGTTGTTGTTTTGAGGGGGTAGGAGTTGCCTGAGTAGGTGTGGCTCTTTAGGTCCCAAATAAAGAAGGTTAATGGTTTTAATATAATTGACCTTCTTAAGATTCTATATTTTTAACTGACAGGCAATTCCTGAAGGGGGACTTTAACTTAAATTTTTAGTTAGACTTGGTAAGCATTTTAACACTTTAACCCTTTGCACTCCGCTGTCCCCTCTCAGGGGACATCGGAATTCTAGCATATCACTGGGATGTCCCCTCTCAGGGGACATTGCAGTTTATTAGTGATTACGGGGAATTGAGTTATTTCAACGCAACTTTTTGAGACATGCATGTTTCCCTGAAGTTTTATCTTGAAATGGCACAAGAAATTAAATCAAAATATCGTAAAATTACTAAGATATATACAAGAAATGTCAGCGGGTTTTGTGTCGGATTAAACAATAAACTACATATTCCCGATGTGGGACAAAGAAAACGGGACTGCATTGTGTGTTCTAACAGGAAAACACCTGGTGGCAGGCGTCAAACCACTTATTACTGTCAAACATGCACTAATCAGCCTGCAATGCATATTGGGGAGTGTTACAAAACTTATCATACTGTACAAAATTATAAACAATAAAATATTGGTTTTTTTGCAAATATATATTCCTCGATGTCACCCAATTCATATAAGTCCAATATCATTATAATACGTTACTTGGTTCCAAAATTATACTAAATAATACGAGGGTCTGTAAATGCACGTTTCCGCCGCAAAGTAGCGTCGAGTAGCTGGTAGCCAATGTCCAGAATGGTTCGGAGTGCAAAGGGTTAATATTATTAGGCAACTTCTGTCATCTTTGATTATCAAATTTTATGCCAAAATAGTAAAAGTGAAGGTAACTCTGTCATTTTCATGTATGATCATAGAACATACCAGCAGTGAAAACCTTTAGTACTTTTAACACCTAATAGTGTATGGGTTGGAACAATCTCAGTAGAATGTTCTTATATTCTTCATCCAGAAGTTTTGCCTTCTATGTAGAATATAAGGATGAGGGCAATTATATGTTGAAGATAATTTTTCATATCTCAGTAGCATTTGTTTATGAAGTTTTTTTTTGTTAAACTTCTAAGTTGTATCCATTTTAATATAAGTCTTTCCTAACAGTGTTCACTAATAATTTAAGACAATTTTTAAAGTCATAATATATTTTCAGTTAAATAGTGCTTTCATTCTGAGATTGGATAATTTTGAACAAATCTGGCCAAAGCTACTCTTAGGCTATTTTCATTACAGAATGCTCTCTAGCTAACTGCAGATGGAATAGGAAATTGATCTAAATGTGTTCTGCTCCAGGACATTCCCCAGAAGTAGGCTCGGGGGTGGTGAGGTTCTGTTATTTTTCCTTTCTTTTTTTTTTTTTCCCTGTAAAGTAATTGCCAGTAAGTTCTGGTTAAATGACTTCTGTCTCAGGTACTTTTTATTAAAATTTTATTTCTCTTCTAAGTTCCATTTTGTTTTTTCTCTTTCCTATTAGAAATAAGTATTGTCATAAAATAATAGATCTGTGAGGAATCCTAAAGATCATGTGTAGTCCAACTGTCTCATTGCTGTTTTTATAACTGAGAATTCATTTTCCCCCATCTCCTCCACCCTCACCTCAACCCCACCCCACCTCCCTACCCTTGAACCATCAGAAATGTGCAGTGCTAAAGGAGAAAAAGCAAAACCAGGTTTAGGGGAGGAAAGTGTTTCTAAGACTGTGGTTCAGAGAAAGAAGCTCTAAATGTCACCTGCTTTTTAAAAAAAAAAAAGTGGCCATTTCTATCAGGAAAATTCATTCTGGAAGGACAAGCTTCATTACAGAAATAGGCAGAAAGAGACAGTCTAGTATTTTATGTTAATTCACTCTACGCAGTGGTTCCTGACCTGACTCTGGGGGGTTTACAATAGTGTACACCTTCATTTATCTTCAGCAGAGTCAGGGGATTCTGGGAAGCAGATTGAAGTAAAGTAAGAGTTGTTAAATCCCTTTTAACAAATGCTACAAGAAGCCCTAATCATCACCTACTGAGCTGAAGCAGTGGGTCATTGTTCACAACTAAGCAATTGCTGAGTGAGTTACCTTGCATTGGAGGCGCCAATAAACTCTCCCACCCCAGGAGTAGGAACCTTTGAAGCAGTTTTAGTCAGTTCTGCATTCATGCCTTGAGATTGACTTTTAATTTGTTTTCTGTTGGGGGCTAAAAAGGGAAAGAGAAGTCTGAGCAGAGAATATAGGAAGTATTTTTTGCCCTATACCTCCTTTTTGGAGGTGCTTCAAAACAACTCTTTCTTTTATAAGAAATGCTCCATACATGGACAAAACTAGAGAAAATAGATACTTTTATCTAGCCAGATCAGTCATATTAATAAAGATTTAAGACTAGGATGAAAATCATACTTGAGGTTATAAAAAAAGGAGGAAGAGGGTGCTTAAAAGGTTTAGCAATGGAATGCTTGAAATTATATTATCGATCCACTTTTATAATATTCTTCCTTTATCTTGAATGCAGTTAGCCAAAAATTGAAATATTTTGTTGAGTAATTTTCCTGTAGTCATACCAATATGACAAGAATTAGGATTCGAACTCAGCTTACATATCACAAACCCTTGATTTTTTTTATATTGTCTCCATACCTAAAAAAGAATAAATTTGGCTCTAAACAACAATTGACAAAGTAGACTATTTCTATTGTCACAAAGCCCACCAGTCATTAAATCAGCAGATATAAATGAATACTTATTAAGTACATAACACCTTATTAGGCACGAACAGGCACTTTAAGACCTTTCCCCTCAAAAAGCTTTAACTTTGAAATTTAATTCTGTGGATGCCTTGAAAGGAATATACATAACCTTAATTTATCACATTATCTGTATTTTATTCTTATAAAGCAATATCTCCAGTGTGAATTATTCATGAAACGTTTGGTTCCTGATTATGCACACACGGCCCTCAGTCACTCAGGAAGCTCAGGTAATGGAAATGTGTTTTAATGACAGCTTAAATCAGGGGTCAGCAAGTACAGCTGACCTGCCAAATCCAGCCCACCACCCAGTTTTGTAAATAAAGTACTATTGAAATAAAAGCCACACTCATTGTTTACATATTGTCTATGGCTGCTTTTGTGCTCCAACAGCAGAATCTATTAGTTACGACAGAGACTATATGGCCTGCAGAACCTAACCTATTTACTGTCTGGCTCTTTAGAGGAAATTTTGCTGACTCTGGCTTAAATCAACATCATAAGAAAGCAAGTCTAATACCATGATATAATTACAAATAAATGCAAAATATAATTATATGCGTATATACACTATACATCTCCACACACATAGATTTCTTAAAAAGTATAGTTTAGTGTGCCTCAATACCACCTGGAAATTGATAGCAGTGCTCTCAGAGTTTCTGATTCAGTAGGTCTGGGATGGGGACTGATAATTGCATTTATAACCAATTTCTAGGTAACGATGATGCTTTGGTCTAGGGACCACACTTTGGGAACCACTGGAATAGACCTTGAATGTGATGAATGGTTGCAGGAACTCATGAAAGCATTCTCTGAGATTAGCCTGTGTCTTCTGAAAAGGTAGCATTCTTTCCTAGAGCTGGGCTGTGGCGTTAAGAGGATTTGTTAAGTAGGGATGAAAAAGCATGATACAAAGTATAATATATACAGTAAAAATTAGTAATGGCATAGTCAACAAATGTATGGTAATCAGTGAAAAAAAATGTGTTAAGAGTGGAAGGATGAAATCGTTTGTTACTATTTTATATTATTTTTTTCATTGAAAGACATACATGTACACACTGACCTTTCTACTTCCTTGTTGAGTGACCCTGACCATATCATTTAATCACACTGAACTTAGTTCTTCGTGTAAAAATGAAGAAAACAATGCTTGTCTCTCAGGAATTTTGTAAGAACTAACTATATGAAGCTACTTTGTAAAGTTTATCTAAGTGTCAGCTAGAAGCTATATAATTTTATAATCCTGATTTTGGAAGGAAAGAGAGAGCATACCCATCATTAGGATAAAGGAAACATTAAAAGTTTGTTGGGGGAATGATCAACACTGACTTCACTGAGTTATAGGATGTATTAGTTCATTTGTTAGGTATTTCATTTAAATTCTGAGGTTTGCCCTCAAATTTTCATTCATTTGGACTGTTTAGACTTTTGAGGTTTTCATTTGTCAAAATTGTTCGCTCTTGGGTATTACTAACACAAATATTGATGTGTAGCTTTGGCCTCTTGGCTATCAATGGAAATCAGAAAATCAATAAACTTAATAGCTGTTCATTACATAGTTGATGCATTTGCAGTACTATGTTGAGTACTGTCAGTGAGTAATCAATTCAGTCAAAATCTATTACCAGATCACTGCCAGAAATTTTTTATAGTATACTATTTTATTTATGACTTTATACAGCTGCTACAGCACTTTTTTATGAAGTAGTTCTTTGTCTTATGGGATTCATATTGCTTAAATTTGTCGTCTTTCCACTCAATTAGAAGCGCCTTCCACCTAGGAGGTATCATTCCTAGATTAGTCCTGTCTTGGTTTAAGTAGGGCTCTAGCTCTCAAGTCAGCTTTCAACCTAGGATTAATTTCATGTAGTCCATTCACTCAGCCAACTTGCAGTTACTGAATCCCTCCTATGTGCTAAGTATTATGGAAGTACACGTATCTTAGCTGTCTGTAGTATGTCAGATAGTGGGGGAGAAAATATATAAAACTATAATACAAAGAAAATAAAATAAATGCCATGTTGGGGTTCAAAGAAACAATTAACTCTACTCAGCAATTCTACTCTTAGGTGTATACCCAAGAGAAATGAATATATGTATCTGTACAAAAATTTTTAGATGCATGTTCATGGCAGACATTAATAATTGGCAAGAAGATAAAGCATTTCAATGACCATCAAATGATGAATGGATAAATGAAATGTGGTAAATTCATACAATGGAGTATTATTCAGCCATAAGAAGGAATGAAAAACTGACATATGCTATAACATGGCTGAACCTTGAAAACATTGTTAGGTGAATGAAGCCAGTCACAAAACACGATATATTGATTGATTTCATGTACATGAAATGTCTAGAATAGGCAAATTGTACAGGCAGGAAGTAGACCGTGGTTGCCTACAGCTTGGGGGTGAGAATGGGATGAGAAGTGACTGCAAATAGGTACATGGTTTCTTTTACCCTTTTTGCATCTGCACTAATGATTTGCTTGTATAGATTTTTCTTTTTTGTACTATTATTAACTGGTTTTGAAAGCACATTTGTGCTAGCCTAATAAAATAAGTTAGGAAATCTTTGTGTAATATCAAAATTATCTTTTACTTGACGGTCTGGTAGAACTTTTCTATGAAAGTTCTTCTGAGCCAGTGTTTATTTTAAAAAATGTTCAGTGTTCAATTATAGTTTGCATTCACTATTATTTTATTAGTTCATAAAAACATTTTTTGCAAATGATTCTATTTCTTTATGAGTTAGAGGACAACTAGGACTTATTTACTTCATTTTTTATATTTGTGGATTTCTTACTTTATGTGATCTCAGAAATACATTTAATTTGATTTTTAAAAATATTTTATCCAGTATTATTTGTTGTCGTAGTCACCAGAAGTATCATTTAGACACAGTGGTTCTCAACCTTCTGGCCCTTTAAATACAGTTCCTCATGTTGTGACCCAACCATAAAATTATTTTCGTTGCTACTTCATAACTGTAATGTTGCTACTGTTATGAATCATAATGTAAATATCTGATATGCAGGATGGTCTTAGGCGACCCCTGTGAAAGGGTCGTTCGACCGCCAAAGGGGTCGCGACCCACAGGTTGAGAACCGCTGAATCTTATCCTCCATTATCTAGGAAACAGAAGTCTTCATTTAAACTTCATCCCTTTCCAAAATGACCTACCATATCACTCCATTGAAACTGCTCTTTTTTCTTTTTTAAGTTTATTTTTATTGTTGACACTATTACAGATGTCCCCATTACCCTCCCCGTCTTTGCCACCCTCCCCCCACCTCACTATCACCACACTGCTGTCTGTCTATGTGTTATGCATATATGTTCTTTGGCTAATCCCTTCACCATCTTTCATCCAGTATCCCTTTCCCCCTCCCCTCTGACAGCTGTCAGTCTATTCCATATATCCATGCCTCTATTTCTATTTTGTTCATCAGTTTATTATAAGCCAGTAGGTGAAAGACAAAACTGCTCTTTTTAAAATAATAAATACTCTTTAATTTGTCAAATCTAGTATGATTGTCCTCATCATATTCAACTTGGCAGCAGCATTCAACACAACTTATACCATTCTTTATGAAACACCCCCTTTTTCACTTTATAATAAGTATCTGATTTTCCTGCCAGCTCTGGCCAGCACTATGTCTTCTTTCTACCCAATATCCAAGTGTTGGCTTTCACTAGAACTTGGTTCTTTTCTATCGCTATAATTTTTCTCCTGAGGTGAATTTATCATTTTTTCATTGGAGTAATTTCTTGTATGTCCTTATTACTTCCAGATATATATCTTAACATACAAGCATCTCAATGTCATCATCATTAAAACTGAACTCTTAATTGCACCTCTAAGTTTTCTTCATCTTAGTAAATGGCACTGCCTTTTATTTAGTTACTTGATCCAAAAAATTGAAAATCAGCTTGATTTCTCTCTTTCCTTCACCCTAAAGAAATTTCTTGTTAATTCTTCATCTAAAATATGTCTCCATCTTCTCTGTTACCCCTGATCTGGGTAGTCATCATCTCTTGCTTACACTCCTCTAATAGCTGCTCAATTCATTGGTTACTCTTGTACTGGAGAGTGACTGTGGCCACTTTTCACTGAGTGCTCTGGGAATGCCTCCCTGAGGACCTGGCATTTAAACTAAATCTGAACACTGAGAAGGAACTTGCCATGCAAAGAACATTCTAGGTAGAGAGAACAGCTTCTACAAAGAACCTAAGAGCAAGCACTTTTAGAATGCTTGAGAACCATAAAGAAGGCCAGTGTGACTAGGGCAGTGATGGCGAACCTATGACACGCGTGTCAGAGGTGACACGCGAACTCATTTTTTTGGTTGATTTTTCTTTGTTAAATGGCATTTAAATATATAAAATAAATATCAAAAATATAAATCTTTGTTTTACTATGGTTGCAAATATCAAAACATTTCTATATGTGACACGGTACCAGAGTTAACTTAGGGTTTTTCAAAATGCTAACACGCCGAGCTCAAAAGGTTCGCCATCACTGGACTAGGGCAAGGTTTAGAGATTTGGAGCCAGATGATGTAGGGTTTTGTAAATAAGAGTATGGGGTTTGAAGTGTATTCTAAATGTGATAGGAAGCAAGTGAAAAGTGATAGTTTAAATTTAGGGGGTAAGAGAAAAATCAGGGTCTAGAGTTTGGTAAAGATGTCAAAGACTAGACCTAAAGATTTGAGGGTTATCATCCTATAGATGGTATTTATAGCTATGGGTCATATAGAGAAAGATTAAAGATAGAGAAGAGGAGGAGCCCAGACTGAATGTTGGGAAAACCTAACATATAGAAGGGCCAGGATAGGAAAATGAGGAATTGTGACCAGTGAGAAGAAAGAAAATTCAGAGTGTATGGTATCATAGAAGCCAAGTGAAAAAGTTTCAAGAATGAGGAAGTGGTCACTTCTATTGAATGATGGGTTGGAGAAGAAATAGAAATACAACCCTGCTCCTATAAAGCTCATCATCTTGTAGTTCCAAGGACAGTGAAAGGTTCTTTTAAGTACTCACGCATTTCTTGAGGGCAATAAACAAGTATCTGCCATATTCCCCAAAAGAGAGAATCTTCAAGGAGTTTCCCTCCCCAACGAAGGAATGCCATATTCTTTAGCAGCAATAGCCTATATTCAACCCATCACTCAACAAATACCTGCTGTATTTCTTTGTGAATGCTTAGCATGATCCAAACACTATTTTTGTTAGACTGTCACACATGTTTGGTTCCCTAATGCCTGCTGGTTGGCCCACTGCTGTTTTGTAGAAGAACTTTCAGGATAGTTGATAACCTTTTGAACCAGATCCGATTCCCGTAGAGCTTACAGCTTTGCAGTATCTCAGCCTTGACAGACACAAAGAAATAAATATGTTCTCCCTGGCAATCAGTAAACTTGTCTTCTTTAGAAGAACCTTCCTTCAATCATCACTTTTGAAACAAAAACTTTTTGCAGTGAGTAATTATTGTTGGAGGTAGTGACTGGCTTTATGAATGTATTTACTAAATAAGATTTTTAGAAAGGGCAGTGGGGAGAATCTGAAACTTATCTTCCGAATCAATTTTCGGACAATTTTGGTCCAATGGCTTTCTGACGTGTCAGACAGTAATTGCTTCCAGGGACTTACTTTGCTGTCTAATCGCCGTCTCACTGATTCTGGATCATTGACCTCCTCTGTCCATCTGGCTGCCAGGACCAAGCCCTGAGTCAGTCTATACAAACTCTACTTGAAATATTTAAAATTAACTATGGATTCACAGTGGTTTCATTTTCAAAGATTTATTTTTAGTACTAATATTTTTATATGATATCAGTTTGGGTTTGTTAAATGAGTTTAAGTAGGCCCAGAAGTGTGTGTGTGTGTGTGTGTGTGTGTGTGTGTGTGTGTGTGTAAAATTTATATTTGTAGTCAATCTAAGTGTTCATGCATTAGAATTTTATTCATATTTTTTTACATTTTTTATTCAAAGTTTGCTTATATCCAACATAACTAATATTTCCTGGTTATTTCCGTTACAAGTACTACACATTGGCAAATACACCTTAAGAGGCTTATAAATTTCTCCACTTGTATAGATCCATTATAGATTTTTCTGCTCAGATTTTGAAATACTGCAAAATGATTGCCACTAGCACTGCCATCTCCCCATTCCCAAAGATCACAGTTCTTTAAAACACCAATCACATATTGGTAATTGATGTGGATCCATAAGAATTAAAATGTGTGAAGAATAGATTGCTCAGAAAGGATGTTCCTGTGGGTAGAGATGATGCCCTAGAGCCACTGCCCTCCCACACTGGGCTGTCACTGGCAGATCTGCTTAGATTCAGAACTGTTGTAACTGTTCTGTCACCATCACACTTCCCTTTTTTTGTCCTGCCCCCTCTGCTCACATCTTCAGAACCCCTTGCCCTACCCTATTTCCAGGGTTTACTTCCCACACAATCCTGATCTTTCTGTCATCACTTCCGTATCTCCTGGATTTTTTTCTTTCTCTAAATGTATCAGTCCTACACGGCCCTGTTCTCTTCTTTGGAACAATAAGCTCATCGCTGCTAAATGCTTCCTCCATCCTTAGATGATATTTGCACTTTGGTAGATCCCATATCTTAACTAAGAAGTTAGAAATTTAATGGGAAGGCTTGCTAATGATCGTGTAGTTAGTTATGAAGCTAAATTTTAAGAATAATAATCTTAAGTCACTTTATCTGTAATAGAGCTAGATTGCCTATTATTTTGCAACTTCTTGACTTAAAGCATTGTGTCATGAAAAAAAACACTCTTAGAAGCAAATGAATGGTTAATATTACTTTGTTCTGAAAGCTGATTTCTCTCAAAGTCACAGAGGAATGGGCTAAATTATGTATCTCATTTCCTATCTGTTAATTCCTTTATTTCTTTGTTTATATTCTGCTCCTCATCATAGCTGAATAGCTCTACTTATGTCTCAGTTTAATATGGTAAATGTAAGAATTGGGTATGATTTGTTTTATTGATATCATAATGTAATGGAAACAGGCTAGAACATTTGGAAATGTTCTCCATTTTTATAAGAGGTATGATCATTAATGATGTGAGATTTCCAACTTAAATGTTTGCAACTCTCTTTTAAAGTAGAATTTAAAATGTCAAATTATTGGGCTATCTCACCATAATATTTTAATTGAAAAAACTGTAGTTATGCATTATAACTCATAGCTATGACTACCATATAATTTTCATAACATTATAGAGGAGATTTCAGGTCTATGCAAAGTTAACAGCAATAAATTAAACCAGATAATAATCGTATCAATTTCTCGATGCAGCTTGACCAACTATTTCAACATACAGAAACACACAGAGCCTCACACTACTTTAATAACATAGATACTGTGGCTCTTAGGGCTTTTCTTGATTAAAAGCCAAGAGTCTTATTTACATTTCTTGAAGGAAAAACTGTAATAAGGTGAAATTTTTGGCATTATGATTGACCAAATAGAGTAGAAATTACAATTTCAGAGTTCAAGTTAGAATGCATATGTACGTTGCTTCTTAAATAATAGTTGAGGAATAGAGATTATTCATCCATTTGGTTTGGGACCTACATATCCCAGTTCTGTTCCCTGTGCAGCTAGAATTTCCCCAAGTAATTCAGACTCTTAAACATATACACTCAAACATATACACTCACCCTGGCCGGTGTGTCTCAGTTGGTTAGAGCCTCGTCCAATGCACCAAAAGGTGGTGGGTTCGATCCCCATTCAGGGTGAATGCGGGAGGCAACCAATCGATGTTTCTCTCTTTCCCCCTTCTTCTCTCTAGAATCAATACACACACACACACACACACACACACACACACTTATTCTTGGTTCTTTACAATCTCTGAAAAATTGCTTCTTCTATTAGTCTGTCATTCTTTATTCTCCTTTTTGGTTTTCCTTTTATCAGTTACACCTGTAGTTTATATTTTATAAACTACATTCATTGACAAAAACAAAACAAAATCTTGCCATCAACATTTTTTAGTCATTTAAAACATTATTTCATAATGAAGTAGCATGAATGTGGCTCAGTTTTTTATTTTAAAACCAGAAGAAATAAAATTTAAAATAGCAGCATTTGTTTGTGATAAATAACATTTTTACAACTTGGTCAGTCCCAGAAACTATTTTTAAAGTTGATTTAATTAATTGGCAATGTTTTCTTTTCTTATTTTAAGTGTTGTGCTTAACAAACTAATATTTGGAGAGTATCTAATTTTAGTAATCATTTGTATTTCAACTTATCCCTGAAACTGAATGTTATTATGTATTATACTTTGCATCGTAATGCTAAAATTCAATGTACATTGTTAGGAGCAAAGTTTCTACTAAAAAAAATGCAAATAACATAGAATAATCAACACAGTTTTTTAAAAGAACAAAGTTAGATGATTTACACTCTCTGATTAAAGACTTACCATAAACTACAGTAATCAAAACTGTGGATGACTGTAAGGATAGTATATAGGTAAATGGAACAGACTAGAAAGAAATCAACCCTCATATATATGACCAATTAATATTCAGCAAAAACTACCAAGGCAGTTCAATGAGAAGAAGAAACCATTTTCAATAAATGGTGCTGAAAACACTGGGAAACCTTATGGGGAAAAATGAACATTAGCACTATCCATAGGAATTAGCTTGATATGTATTGTAGACCTAAATATAAAGGCTAAAACTATATCTCCTGGAAGAAAATATAGGAGAAAATCTTTGCAGCCTTGAGGTAGGCAAATATTCCTTTGATAGACACAGAAAGCACAAATCATTTTTTTAAATGATAAGTTGGACTTTTTTAATTTAAAAAGATTTTGCTCTTTGTTAGACACCATTAAAAACAAAAGGCAAGTAACAAAATGGGAGAAAATATTGGCAATACATATTACCAAAGGATGTATATTCATTATATGCAAAAAATTCAATAATAAGACAACCTAATTAAATAATGAACAAAATATTTGAACACATTTTTAAAAAGAAGTGAATGGTCAGTAGTACATTAACCAATGCTCAGTATCTCTAGTCATCAGGGAAATGCAAACCTACCATATAACCAGCCATTTCAGTATTACATGTTTACCCAAAAGAAGTGAAAACATATATCCACACAAAAACTTCTACATCAATATTACAGCAACTTTATTCTCAAAAGCCAGAAACTAGAAACAACTCAAATGTCCATCAACATGTGAATGAATAAACAGATTATGGATATCCTCCTATATAATAAAAGGCGAATATGTAAATTGTCCCCTCAGGAGTTCGACTGCTCGCTATGATGTGCACTGACCACCAGGGGGCAGCGCGGAACAAAGGAAGGCCCCGGCCGGCAACTGGCAGCCAGGAGAAGGAAGGCCCCGGCCAGCAGACAAAAGGCCCTGATCGGCCCTGGTCGTCGGCCAGGCCTAGGGACCCTACCAGTGCACGAATTTCATGCACTGGGCCTCTAGTTCATATAATAAAATTCTACCAGTAATAGAAAGAACAAACAATAGATGTTCCTAACAATGCAAAAATATGCTGAGTGAAAGACATCAGATGAGAAAGAGTATGCCATTTATATGAAATTCCATGAAATTCCAGAAAATGCAGACTAATACACACTGGCAGAAAGCAGATTTGTGATTGTCTGGGATCAGGGTATAGAGATAGAGATTGACCACAGAGAGGCACAAATAAATTTTTGGTGTAATAGAAATATTCTATATCTGGGTCATGGCATTAGTGACATGCTGTATACATATGTCAAAATTTATTAAATTCGATCCTTTAAGTGAGTGTTGTTATTATACATAAACTATAGACCCGGTGCACGAATTCGTGCATGAGTGGGGTCCTTCTGGGTGTTCTGCGGGGATCCAGCTGAAAACTGCAGTCCGACACCACCTGCAGCTCCTAGCTGCCGTTCCCGCTCATCCCAGCCCCAATGTGCCTGCCGCAATTGATTGGGAGAGGCTTGGGCTGCCACAGCAGCACTCGCCAACCATAGCCCTGCATCTGGCACCCTACCAAGGGGCATGGCTTGCAGGATTGGGCTTAAACCAGCTCTCTGACATCCCGCAAGGGGTCCAGAAAGCGAGAGGGTGCAGGCCAGGCCAAGGGACCCCACCAGTGCATGATTGGGCCGGGGAGGGATTGAAGGAGGGCTCTAGGGCGTGTCTGGCCCTTCTCACTCAGTCCCGATGGGCCAGACCCCAGCAGCAAGCTAACCTAACATGTCAGAGCATTTGCCCCCTGGTGGTCAGTACACATCATAGCAGCTGGTTGACTAGTTGACTGTCTACCCCCTGGTGGTCAGTGCATGTCATAGCGAGCGGTTGAGCAGCCTTAGCATATCATTAGCATATTACACTTTGATTGGTTGTTTAATTGTTCTGCTGTTTGGTCTATTTGCATATTACCTTTTTATTATATAGGACTAGAGGCCCGGTGCATGAAATTCGTGCACGGGGATGGTGGCGTTGTACCTCAGCCCAGCATACACCCTCTCCAATCTGGGACCCCTCTAGGGATGTCCAACTGCCCATCGGGCCTAAACGGGCAGTCAGACATCCCTCTCACAATCGAGGACTGCTGGCTCCCAACCGCTCACCTGCCTGCCAGCCTGATCACCACCTAACCACTCCCCTGCCAGCCTGATTGATGCCTAACTGTTCCGCTGCCGGCCCGATCGCCTCCAACTGCCTTCCCCTGCCACCTGGTCACCCCCAACTGCCCTCCCCTGCCGGCCTGGTCACACCCAACTGACCTCCCCTGCAGGCCCAGTTGCCCCCAACTGCCCTCCCCTGCCGGCCTGGTCGCCCCCAACTTCCCTCCCCTGCAGGCTCAGTCGCCCCCAACTGCCTTCCCCTGCAGGCCATCTTTTGGCGACCATCATGTGGCCACATGGGGGTGGCCATCTTTGACCACATGGGGGCAGCCATCTTGTGTGTTGGAGTGATGGTCAATTTGCATAGTGGTTGTGACTAATTAGCATATCCTGTCATGACTGTGAGGGTGTCATGACCAATTTGCATATTACCCTTTTATTAATATATTAGTATAGATAATACCCCAATAAAGCTAATTTTTTAAATTACAATTTGAAATATATAATGGTTTCTTCAAACCTTATACTCTGCTTTTAAGAATGAGAAATTAGTATCTTCTGTCATCCACTACCATTCTCCCTGGCCCGCTCTCTTTTAAAGATCAAAATTGTATAAATTTGATAAGCATTTAAAATAAGTATAAGCAATCATAACTATTCATCATACAGGCTATCAGAGATTCGAAGGCTAAGGAGCCACCTGGTGCAATGGGAAGCTTACAAAGATTTGGTTTGATATCCAAACTCAGCCTCTCATAGTATCTCTTAAATTATCAGAGTATCAAATATTTGATTTGAAGAATGGGGGTATCGTTTATTACCAAAAATCATCTCTGTTTCAGAATCTAATGAAATAACAGGTGCAAAAGCACTTTGTAAGCACAACAAATTCCTATTCTTACCAGCTTATAACTGCCTGCAAGTAAAAATTCTAAATAAAAGTTAGCTCCATTTTGCCCATGGACTCTGTGAGAACAAAAAGCAAGTAATTTTCCACCAGAAATCGCTAGCACCTAGTCTAGCACCTGGCATAAAAAGGCACTAAATATATGTTGGGTGAATTAACTTCAGTTTCAGTTTCTGAACTTCATCATTTTCATCAATATGATCAGGGAAATATGTGAAGCCATGGACTGCCTTTTTTAAGCTCCTGAGCCCAAACACAAAATGCTTATAAGAAGAGGTATTAGAACTCACAACTTTATACCAACAACTTAAATATTCAATACATGTGTGGAGGTGCCTATTTTGCTTCTGACATAATGAAGGAATGATCACAAAATACTTGAGTTTAGGCTGTCTACTTATCCTGACATTACAAGCCCCTTGGTTCAGAGAATCAAGTCCCTGTAGAATTAAGCCTCACTGCTTCTAACCCATGTATAACTTCCTATTAAAGATAAAATCTAATAACTAGCCATGAAAGGAAACATAAGGCAAGCCAATCATCACCTTTTTTATATCTTAATAAGTTAATGGTTCAAAACCTTTTTGGGGGGGACACAACTCCTGAATATACTCTCTACTCCCTACCCCTATCCTAAAGAGTTAGGGGTAGGCAACAGCTGTGTATCTCCAAAAGGTGACTGGGCTGGCACCAACACCAGTGCTACTGACATTTCCCCATTCAGTTTTATTTCATTAATCTTAATGCCATATATGCAACCTTTCTCTTGCTAGGGGGAGGCCAGAACATAACCTGCAAACACATGCTAAGGCATTACTGGGATAATACAAGAAGAGAGTTGTAGATTTTTATCTCCTCTGCCCCCAGGAATGAGCATAACCAATGCTTTTGGGAGACTATGGAGAGTCCATCTTATCTACCTTCCCTGGGATGGAGGACTGAGTGGATGTTGCCTCTTGGTTCAGTATTTTTGTTTCTGGAATTCTGTCTTTGCATTCTATTATTATCCTCTAATAAACTGATGCATCCACTTTGCAAAATATAAGAATATAAAGTTATTATATGTGCTTAAAATATGTTTTTGGATAAATGGTTCTTTTTATTTTCCAGTACTCTTCATTTTCATATCATTAATTTTCAGGTTTCAACAGTTATTTTTTAAAGTAAGGATTTAAACATAAAACAATAACCCTAGGTAAAGAACTAAGGAATTCTTATATTTCATAATCATTCTTTCTATTTTTAGTAATTGTTTGACCCTACAAATGTTTATAATAGCCAGCCACTGTTTCTATTTTCTCTCCCTTCTTTGTTATAAAAATTATAACTTTAATATAATAATGCATTACATTTTAATGATAAGAAACCATAATGAAGTCTTTATATTTGAACATAAATTACAATATGAATTTGTGAGATCCTATATTTATAATAGCATTTATATTTTGTGATATATGTGATATGTCTATATGTGTGTATATATGTTGTACATACATTTGACTACATTTACATGTTCAGAGATTTATATAAAGGCATTAAAATAACAAACAGGCATAGTCATTCATGGGTGTTCGTTATATATAAAGGTTATTGGTGATGCAAAGATATAAAAGATAGAAGAACCTAGTAATTGCCTTTAAGATCAGAGCACAAAGCATTAGTTTGGATTTTACAAGGCCAGCCAGCAACAAAAGAGCAGTAATTTATGAGCTCAGCGTAAAAGAATAGCATAATTGCATTAAAAATTAATGCTAATGAACACTAAAATGGGGAAGGTGGTTATGATGAAAGTTTGTATTCATCTTCTCTGGTTTGAATGATGGCTAGTGGCTTGATTAATGGCTTAATTTCTATCAATTAGCGGGGAAAAATCTCCTGCGAGACAAGGGTAAATTGAGCATTGAATTACATATCTTGCTTTTGTGTGCTAAGAAAAAAGAGCTGCGTATCTCTGATATTAGCCACAGTGACAAATGTGGTGTGCCCTGCGATGTCTGTGTTAGCTCTCCTGACAGGCGAGCTGTGTGTGGTTATGGGGTGTTTGGAGATGGCTGGCAGACAGCATTCACTGCAAGTTCCTTACAAACATACAGTGCTTCCATCTACAGAATTTTAATTAGAGTCAATAAGAATTCTAGAATTAAAATGGACAGCAAATGGCAACTTCAGAGTTTGTATTCTGCCCTATTAATCTTGTATACCTCAAATTATATTTCTTCTATCCTATTAAAATGAGAAAACTTCCAGTAGCTTTAGCTTTGTTGGAATGATTATTTCTTATCACTCTATTGAAGTGGATTTTACTACCCATGTTTATCACATTTGAAACAAGCATAAGGCAGTAGTCTCTGTTGTTGGACTACATAGTGATTATTGCTCAAAAACTGTTCTAGATTTTTGTAACACCAATGTTATGTAATAGATACAGAACAACTCTGAAGTGGTAATTTACTCAGGTTGATTTCATGCTTAAGTGAAAGAATGCTAGGTTTCCTAAAAATTTTATTTTTCTTATTTATTAATAAAGGTTTTTGGAATGTGACATAATTTTTTTAAAACTTTTTCAAATGTGAAAGATTCTGAAAATATACATCTGTAATCTAGCTCAAGATAATACCAGAAGACCAAGATAATTTATATGGCATCTCCTCTACAAATAAAACTACATTGCATTTTACTGAATGAATAGCATTAAAATGTAGAATAAGAACAAAACCAAGAACAGTTATTATTTCTTGTAAATGGATGGGAAGGAGGAAAAAAATAATTTGTTGTTTAGCAGGTGTGGGTCAAGAATTTATTTCAACAGGAAATAATGACTGGATCACAATTCAGAGATTGGATCTCATTTATATGGCTAACTAGTCAAGTGACCTTGGCTAAAGTTACTTAGCCTCAGTTTCTCATCTGTACAATGGGATTGAAAATTGTTCTCTCGCCCTAACCGGTTTGGCTCAGTGGATAGAGCGTCAGCCTGCAGACTCAAGGGTCCCAGGTTCGATTCCGGCCAAGGGCATGTACCTTGGTTGCGGGCACATCCCCAGTGCAGGTGTGCAGGAGGCAGCTGATCGATGTTTTTCTCTCATCGATGTTTCTAACTCTCTATCCTTCTCCCTCCTCTCTGTAAAAAATCAATAAAATATATTTAAGAAAAAAAGAAAATTGTTCTCTCTCATGGTAGTTAAATGAGGTAGTTCATGTGAAGTGCTTAGCTCGGCAGACTGCCATAAATGTAAACTTTTGTTACTTCTGCTACCAGAATAGCTCATCTGGCTTTTTTAACAGCCATTTAAATGAAAAATTAGCCTCTATGACCTTACTCACTAGAAAGGCACTCCAAATACTGATGATCAAAACAAAGTGCCTGTCAACCTACAGACAGTAAACTAAAACATGTTTATTTTATAACACGATGTCTACCACACAACTACCATTTTGGGCAGTTCGTGTTACTAGACATCCATTAGGAAGTGACAGGACCTCCCATCTCTTGAATCACTGGAGTCCAGGAGGCCAGGCATCAGCAGAGCACTGCTTCCCCACTCGCCCTGTAGCATTCAGTGAGTCAGGGTGGACTCCATGTCCTGGTGGGTGATGACATCCACCTGGGCCTTTTGTGCCTCCTCAAAGATACGCACAGGCCTGGCCCCTCTTCCGATCATTCCCACAAGGCTGCCACACCACAGGTGATGCTGCAAGAAGTGTGAGCTAAAGCTGGTTACTACCAGCTGAAAAAAGGTTGCCATCTTCAAACCATATGGTCAGCAATTGAGTTTCTCTGCAAACTTTTCAGCCAACTTCCATGTCTGTGGTACAGTTACTAAATTAGCTTCCTCAGCCCTGGACTGAGCACAGGTGTCCTCTCCCTGATTTTCACAAATTGCTCCTTCACATGATTCTTCTCTCTGCTATAATATCATCTTGTCAGAGAGTTCTTCCCTGGTGACCAATCTGAAATAGTGCCCTTCCTCCTTTCTAGCCCTCTACCCTGCTCTATTTTCCTTGATATTATATTGTGTATTTACATGTTTATTATTTGTCTCCCTGATTAAAACATAAGCTCATAAGAGAAAGAATTCTTGTTTCTAAACCCTAACATATCTGACAATGCCTGGTACATTGAATGGGCTCAAATATTTGAAAGAAGAGAGGGAGGGAGGGAGGGAGGGAAGGAAGGAGGGAAGGAGGGAGGGAACCAACCTCTTGACTATCCTGTGATGTTTAGCTGTTATCCCCATGCCACATTGGAGAAAACAGAGACCAGCACAGCTTGAATCACTTGCCCAAGGTCACACAGCTAGTAAGTAGCAGAGATAGGGTTGAACCCAGATAGTGTCAACCTATAGCTGTTAAAATTAACCAGTTAATGAAATTTAATTTTGTTCAATTATAGTTTATAGTCAATATTATTTGGTATTAGTTTCAGGTGTACAGCATAGTGGTTAGACAATTAGATACTTTACAGTGTCCCCAGGATCCAACTAGCACCGTACATAGTTATTACACTATTATTGACTATATTTGCTATGCAAAAAACATTTAATTTTGTAAGTTACAGAAACTTCTGATATTTGACAACCCCCATAAAGTTTTTTTAATGATTACTTTAATTCCTCTAATTTTTACGTTTTCAACAAATGTTTATTGACAGCTTACTAAATAGTAAAGCATACGACACTAAGTCCTAAATTGACACAAAAAGGTATGTCTCCTATAGTTGGAGAAAGTAAGCTTTCACTCATGAAGAGATTACTATCAGTGCAAGGCAACATATGGGGAAAGCCAAACGAATTATGGAAGAGACCCCTTTTCTCACAGGTGGCAAGGGAAAGCATCACCAAAAGGATGGCCTAAAATGACAGGAAGGATTCAGAAAAGTTGAGAGCATTCTAGGTGAGAGGAGCTAAATGAGGTGCAGTGTGATTTTATTTTTAATAAAGCCTTGCCTGGTACCCAATTCACTTGCACTTATTGAAATGTCTATCAGAAATTCTTCACTGGTACGTCCACATTAAAGTTACTCCTGTGACCAAATCTGATATGGAAAGCAGTTTAATGTAAGACGCGTCTGTCTGGGAGTCTATCCAAGGGGGGCTGCTGTTAGAGATACTTCAGGAGCCTCATCGACATATGGAACTTGGTTCTGTGTCATAAGCTTCCAGAAGACTAACAAAGAAGCCACATTCTACTGAAGAAGTTTTCTCACCTTTCAAGTTATTTGTGGACATCAGTTCTGAAAGTTTATGCCCAGGGATATGGGACTTATGAACACAACCTTAAAATGTTAGGGTTGGATGAATTTCTGACATGTACTTTGTATGCTTTGTTTTAAAAGACAAAGCAGTGACTGTCTTCTGTTAAAATTTGTGCTTATAGGAAATTATTTTAATAACTAAAGTTTCAAGTAAGTTTTATGGTATATTTTATTTGTTTATAGATTTTATTGAATAGCTTTATTTATTCATTCATTCGTTCATTCATTCAGTCATTCATTCATTGAATAGCCAGTTTGATACTGTTTGCTTTTTTCATTCTTGAAAATGCCTCACATTTCAGTACTTGCACGTTTTGTGTTCAGTATGTACATTTTACTCTAAAAAGGAATTTCAAGGATATTTGCATTCTTGATGAAAATTTAAGTCAGTTTAAACTGAAGAAATTCTTTTGTATTATTCATGGATTTGTAGCAGTACTATTAGTATATAAATTTTTTTTCCTGGAAGAGAAGAGTAAAGTAGCATAAGTAACTCAATAACTATGAGGCCAACCAACCCAAACTCTTTGTAACATAAAATGCATTTTAACTTTGGATAAATTCATAAAATATTAATATTCAGAAGGCGTCAGTTGAAGATGAGATTTTCATGTGTGAGATACCTTCCGTGAAACTCCCATTCTTTTATTCCATGATTACGTCTTGGGTAATAGTGCCATCTGCTGTGTTCAGCCTAGCACTGCTTCCAGTTTAGAGATCTGTTTATGTTTATTGTCTATAAATGGCATACAGATTAAATTTTTGTCTTTTCAAATAAAAGGTTTATATTGGACTTTGTCATCTTGATTTACTAATTTTAAATGTGTATACCTTTTGATAACATTTTAAAAGAAAATTCTGTAAATGTTGTAACATGTAAAATTGTCAAATATATAACGAAGTAGCAGATGAGCCTAATTTTTATAATATAACATCAGTGGTAACTAATAAGCTTTTTTATTTTAATTTTTCATCACAAAAGAAACAAAATGATTTTCCATGCAGTGAGTTAGTATTGATTGTTTTAGTCTGTAGTGACTTAGCTTTCTGACTCCATTATTTGTTATTTTACTACTATGAAGTATGACTCCCTTCTACTGACATCTTACAGACAGCCTATGAAAGTCATTATATTTACCAATGGTATGTTTATCAAAAAGCATTAAGTGCTAGATGTTTCCTCTGTATTTACCATGTTAATATTTTTTAATCCTATAATTTTAATTCTCCCAGTAACTTTGTCACTTATGTTTACCTCATGTTTGATGAATGCAAGATACTTTGTATGCTAGGCATTCATGCCAAGTATATAAACAATAACTAGTTTTCACTCACGTTTTTCTCAGTCTTACAATTGGCACGGGATTTTAAAATGACAAATTGGAATATATAGCTTAACCTCAATTTAGAATAATTTAGTATATATTATCAATGTGCTTTATTCTGCTGCCAAAAATGACAGGGTTATACTCAAGGCATACATTTGTGGACATTGATATTAGAATTTTGAGTATGAAGCAATGTAAACATTTTTATGCCTGTTGTTTTTAGACAGCATGGAGCTGAGCTATTATGAGACTGAAAATGTAAATCTCCCATGAATCTCACAATCTTTCATTTAAATATCACTTTTACTCTTTAATTTAAGTATCCTACTCTTTAGTTTAAATACCACCCGTAAAATGGTTCCCACATGGAAAGGCAAAAGCTTTGCTGGTTTATTTTCAGATTGTGAGTCAGGCAAACTGGCTTTCCCCTATCTGCCTGTCACTGTAGTCCTGGATGATCACTGAAAAACCCAGAGATCATGTTCTGTTTTTCTCTAATCTTTCTCCTTCCTTTCTTTATAATTTCTCCAGTGCTATTTTGTTAAACATACTGGCTGGTTGTATGTCCATATTTAAATCTATGAACACTATAAGCTTTATACAGCAAGTACTTTTGGTGAGCTCACCTCTGACATTTAATACTAATGATGTGCTTTGTAAATCCGAATGAGAGAATATGTTAAGGAAAATTCCAAAGGGTCAAACAGTTGATACATATGAGACATCCTGAAGTCAGAAATATTTGACTTCGCTTGGGAATTAATGATTTTGAAATAATAGAGAGCTAATGAAGACCTATACAGACAAATTGTTTTCATATTGGCAAATTAAAGTTGGGTCATGTGGAATGGTACACATGATAATTTTTCTCTGCTATATTAACACTAATAAACATGCTATCCACTGGTATGGGATGTGTTAATATTAATAAATTCGCTGAGCAAAGAATCTCTCATTTCACATGCTCAATTAGTACATTGCATAATTAAAATCCACAGGAGCTTTTATTCTAAAGCATGTGGAGCTATTAGCTCTTCCATGATACTCCAACAGTGCTTGCTTTTATGTGGGAAAATATATTCTTCCAAAGATGGGAGTGTTGGCTCTGGCTCTCGCTGCAAAACAAAAGCTGAATGTTATTTTCACTTTTGCCTTTTCCATAAAAGTGAAATCCTCTTCAGATTTTTCAGTTAACAAAAGCATGTACTAATGTAGATCTTTTGTAAAAGTGGAGTGGAGTGATGGGAACTTTCGAGAAGCAGAGGGAATACTTGTATTTCCTCTCCCACCCACTGACAAGGCTGAGAAGCAATGGCAATCCAGTCGCAGTGAGCACCCCTGCTGCCCAGGCTATTCTCTCTCAATACCATTCCTCGCTAAAAGGAGCCCAGGCTCTTTGGAGATATGGCTAATTTCAAGTCCTGGATGGAAACTATTAAATGAACCTGGAACATCTTTTCAAACCTTAACTACTAGGGATCATATCGAAAGGATGCAGAAACCAACCTGAAGAGGTAGACTAATTTAAAATATGAAAACAACTACCATGGACTAAAATACATTAAAAATACAAATGTTAACTCATATTGGTCATCTTTGTACCAAAATTGATAGAGGGAAATAATTGAAAATACATTCTGCCTTTTCCTGTATAGACTATATTTTACAATCACCAAATCGTCAATGAGGGAAGTTCTTCATTATAGAGGAATTAGAGCTAATAAACGCAGGAAGAATAATAGAATTATTATTACCAGTTTCAACCTCTAGTGCAATGATAGATCTAAGCAACAAACATTTATATCTGCTAAAACCTTTCGATGAAAGGTCATAAAGAACTTCATAACAGAAGGGTCAGGCTGACAACACCTTGGACCCACTGCTCAATCTTAGCCTCACTGAAAGTGGGAGAAGCGCATCCTGATATGATGTAATAGGATTGCACAGCACCACCTTTGATGTATTCTTGGTCAGAAGAAATTGAAACTGAATCTAGATCTAACTACTGGTTTACACAAACTACAAAGGGTAAAGGAACATGTTAAATGACACCATGAGAATAAAAATTAGCCAGCCCCAGAATGTGGAAATTGTTAAAAGATAAATGATCTGGTTTCTTCCATAAATGTAATGAAAGGAAGGACAGTGGACAGGAAATGATTAAAAGGGAATTAAGATACTTATTGACCAAGTGTAATGTGTAGACCTTGTTGGGATCCTGTTCCAAACAAGCCAACTATAAAAAGACATGTTTTTGGACATTTGTGAAAATTAAACATGGACTGTATAAGAAGATATTAAGAGAATTATCTATAATAATAAAAGTGTAACATGCAAATCGATAGAACAGCGGAACGACCGTCCAAATTCGGACTAAGCCGGGGCTGCGAAGGCCTACTCTTACACAGATTTCGTGCATAGGGCCTCTAGTTGGTAATATTGTTGGATGTGAAGATGGTATTGTTATGGTGCTGTTTTTAATTTTTTTTCTTAAGCCCTATCTGAGATGCCTACTGAAATATTTAGTGGTCACATGGTATGATATCTGGGATTTACTTTACTCCTGGTCTACCAAAACACACATACACACTGAAGTGTGATGGATAGATTAATTAAGAATAATAGAAAGATAATGATTATAGAAGCTGGATGGTGGGTACAGGTGGATTTATTGTGCTCTTATTTTAGTTTTATGTGTATTTTCAAAATAATGAGGATATTTTTTTCACTTGTTTTTTGAAAGTTCTCCCACCAGATTAGCCCAGATTGGCTTAGATCATTATAGCAGTGCCTTCTCAGCAATATTTTAGGTTTTAGGTGAAAGTCTTAGTATGTAGGGACATTATACTTGCAGATCATAGGGGAAGAAAGGTTTCTTGCTGTAGCCTATTACTATAGCTTTTCATCCAGTTAAATTTTTCTTTTCATCCAGTTAAATTTTGTGAGTTAAAATTACTTCATAGAAATAAAGAACTCTGCTTAGGTGTAGTGTCGTTAACAAGTTTATATGCCAAAAATACACTGACAATCCCCCCCCCTTTTTTTAGACCAAACCACCCTGGTAGAACAAGTAAAAAGAGTAAAAGAAATTGAAGCCATTGAAAGTGATTCTTTTGTTCAGCAGACATTCAGATCAAGTAAAGAAGTCAAAAAGGTAAGTTTTCATCCAGGTATTATGAATAAACCTTTAGATTCCAACTGAAGAGATGCTTTATTAATGGATTTCACTTAAATGTAAGAGCTTCTGCTAATAGATAGATGAAGTAGGGTGAGAGAGTGTCAGCATGTTATTGAGAGAGAGAGAATGAACCAGTGAGAATCAGTTTAAGTTTAATTTGTCAAAAAATATACTGTAAAAATGTGTCTGATGCCATTTTTATTTTAAAATTCACTGAAAAGACCAAGTAAAATGTCAACACAGTTCTACAACAATAATATGCATTTCATGAACATAATACATGATTTTCTTTTCAAGCGTATATACTGGTATCTACTTTTTGAATTCGCATTGCTAGAGAAAAGTTAGAAAAGGCCTTTAACAATGAAATTATACCCAAATAGTAACATATATCTATACTCTTGCCAGATGGGTATCTAGTAAAAGGGGCTTTGATTAGCATTTTATTTCTGTTGAATATTTTGTGTGTGCTTTCAGTCATAATTAAGGCTGCTTTTGGGAATATATGTTCCTTTGGTAGGAAAAGACATTTTACTATGAAAATACATGTAATCTTTAGTAACACATCTGACAAAGACATGGTATACTTACCAATTACTCAAAAATATTCTACATGTATACATAAGTTAATGACTGAGAGAACCAAGATGGAGCAGGGGCCTCTGCCTCCATAAGGAGCCTTTTTAAATCTATGTGAAGGAAGCACATCTTCTGTTTCAACTATTTTTAAAACAGTTTTCCCTTCACAATGATCATAAAAAGCAATAAAATCAATTCTGGAAACCCTAGAAATAGCTAGTTTTAGGTTGGATAAGTATGACAGAGAAGCAAAAATAGCCTAGAAATGTTATTAATTCAGCACTGTGAGTTGAGTCCGTTAGAAATGTATTTAGTTAAAATACTTTACCAACATTTTTATTTCTTTCCTCCAAAAGCAAAACCAACTTGCAGACATCTTGGGTTTAGCAATTGGGAAGCAGTGGTCAAAAAGCATAAAATGTAGTCAGACAGACTTGGAAACACATTCTGACTCTATTTGCTATCGACATCCTTAAACTATATAACCTTGTTAAACCTTGGCTTTCTTATCTTCAAATGGGGATAATACCCATGTCAGAGGTCTTTAAAAGATAAACAAGATACTGTACGTAGAACAGTTAGCCAAGTGCCTGGCACACAGGAAGACTCCAGAAATGAAAGCTGTTTACCACTCTTCTTCTCCTGCTCCTGCCCACCTGCTCCTCTTACTGAACACTGAGGGATATATTTGTCAATGGCTTCCTAAAGAGGAATTGTAGGTACAAGGATTCCCATTGTGGTTGGACCAGAGATTGTTGTAATTTTTTATGGTTTCTATACCTTAAAATTCTCCGTATTTGAGGCTTGGTGACCTATTGTATTACTAGCAAAATAGTTAAAAATTACTTCAGAGCTTTATGTAGCTTTAAATTTGCTGGTTTCCTGTATAGGCATCAGCTTTGGACCAGTTTGTTTCAGCACAGCAATTTGAAAACATTAAAGCACTGAGCAAATTATGAGAAACAATGTTGTATCCTAGCCCCACTTTTTAAATTTAGCTTAAATGGCTGCCATTAATAGCAGACATTTAACAGATATAATTTATCTAATATCCCAATAACCCTTATTTATAGCTAAGGAAGCTGAAGCTCAGCAAATTTTATAACCATGGTCAAACTGCTAGTAAATGACAAGAAGCAGCATCTAAATCAAATTTGTCCAACTCCAGAGCCTCTTTTTCCTATTGTCAAATGTCTAGTAATTGTGAACGCAATGAACCTTCCCTGTTATAATATAAAGAAAGCATGCATTGAAATATAGTAAGTGGCACCAACAGGGGAATATGCTAAAAAGCCCCAGAAGATGGCATTTACCTTGGTGAATGTACAATAGGATTAGCTATACAACACTGGATTTTTATTAGTCACCGCATTTCAAAATTATCAGAAAAGCCGTGAAGGGCCAACAATGAATAAATTCACATTCGACTATATATAAAACAGGACCAATCTTAGTTTAGAAAGTGATATTCTTTTTTTAGTTTCTAAAATGTCTGTGTCTCCAGTATATGGTAGGAATTCAGGATGCCCACGAAGCTGAATTATTTATTAGGAGATTACTTAGCACAGGGAGGTAAATTATCTTGAGTACTGTTTAATCCAGATCATGGGAGGGGTGATGGGGTATCCCTGATGCATAGCAAAGACTCTCTTGAGGACTAAATTACCCACGACCCAAGTTTCAACATCTTTCTCTCCTGCAAAGTTCTACACTCATTGGTATAAAGTTTATATCTAAAAAAGGCTTTTCTATACTATCCACCCTTTCAGTTGGTAGAGTCTTTAGCAATGTTAATTCCACTAATTAAGCTAGGGAGCCGTTACCAGAAAAGTAGCTGTTACTAATGACATGCTAGACACAGTGTCGTCTGCAACACTTATCGATTGGACTAGTTTCACCCTCTGCAATCATGTTTCTCTTGTGAGTAATCTAATAGCTCCCGGTATATCATCAACATCAGGAACAAGATGCAGCTTGTTTTCAGACTGCTGTCCATAATAATATTACCAGTTATTCATCCCTTAAATTGTTACATCTGGCAGATATCCGCCTCTGTTTAAAAAGAGGGTAATTTGTTCTTTAACTTGAAGTACAATTTGAAAACAATTTTTTCCAAACTGAACCACCAGGTGGCAGTACTGTTCAAAGACGGATGTTTGATAGTGGCCATGTTGAGGGTTTTTTAATCATTAAATTTTATTTTCTTCACTTAAATAAAGAAGCAATTAATGATTGTTTTCACACATTTTTAATTATTATTATATAATAACTTCCATGTTCTGATTCAAACCTCTGAAAACTTCACTTATGTTTGCATAAGAACTTCTCAAAGAAATATGTACAGTGAAGATAAAAAATAGAATTAGGTTACGTAGTTTTTATAATAAAATATTATCTCTGCCATACTTTTGGCAACTAGAATAACAGCACGCCACAATTTTTCAAGGCAGTTGCACACAGACAGCTAGTCTCCTAACTAAGCCCTTTCAAAGAACGGCCGAGATATGCAGAATGGCATGCTCTTCTAGTCTCTGCACAGCAACATAGACTACCAAACAGTGATGTCCTGGACCTCACTGGATTAGGATACTCCCATTTTTCTCCTTGCAGAATATTGGGTTTAATCTATGTCTTCAGTTTTATAAAGAGTCAGTATAATATCTTCTAAATAAGGATTGCGAGTCTTCTAGGCCCAGTATGTTGGAGTCATAGAAATATTTGAGACCTGGGGGGGGAGGGGGGGGGAGTATTGGCTCCAAAATATAAGAATAGAACTTCCAATTCAAATTTAACAAATATTTCTTTAAATATTTCTTATGTCGCTTGTTACAATTTGTGTTTACAATATGTATTATTATGTACTAGAGGCCCTGTGCATGAAATTCGTGCATGGGGAGGGGGTTCCCTCAGCCCAACCTGCACCTTCTCCAATCTGGGAGCCCTCAGGGGATGTCCTACTGACGGCTTAGGCCTGCTCCGCATGGTTCTCTGCTCTCTGCAGGGCCTGCCTGCTCAACGCCGCAGCGACGGGCAAGCAGGCCCTGCTGTCTGCTCTCTGCAGTGCCCACTTGCCAGCTCGCCTGGTCGCTGTGGTGACCCACAAGCAGACCCTGCTGTCTGCTCTCTGCAGGGCCCACTTGCCGGCTCGCCCCCCGGAGGGACTGAAAGGTCTGGAGGACTCCTGGGGGCGGGTCCAGCTGCACCACCTGCCTGCTGCTCACCTGGCGGGGCTGAGAGGACTGGGCACTGCCATCTTGTGGCTATGGGCACCGCCATTCATATTCCCTCTTTATTAGATAGGATTATTTGTTAGTAATTTGTCAGTCCCATTAGGAAAATGTAATCTCCAATTGGGACAGGGAACATAACTATTTTATTCTCTTTGTGTACTCAGTGCTTAGCAGTTAGTAGTACTTAATAAATACTGGTTAAATAGATGGATTTTTAATTCTAAGATAAGTTATTCTAAGAAAGGATTAACTCATTCATGCCTATTTCATTTTTTTTCTATATGATTTTCTCAGTGAAATCTGTTTTGCCCTTCATTTAAAGAAGTGAGTGTTCAGAAGTAGACAGGTCAAAAAGAAAATGGAAATTGAAAAAACAATAGGTGTAGAACCAGTAGGTATAGAAAGGGAGCTAAGAAGTTGAATTAATCTCCCAATTGTCTTCATTTTTTATTTTTATTTTTAATTTCAACTTCTCATCTAACCCATTTCATATTATCCCTGAAACCTTGCTGCTAATAACTGCTTCCCTGGCTTTCTCCTTTCTTAGGGGAGGAAATATTGGAACCATCCCGAGTTAGCACCAAACTGCTGGCTCCTTCCTGGCAGGAACGATGATTTATTAGTCTTTTTGTCCCCAGCCCTTAACACAGTGCCTATATTATTCAGCAATAAAACTGAATGAAGTACTGATATGTGAATAACATGGATGAGCCTTGAAAACATTATGCTAAATGAAAGAAACCAGTCACTAAAAAACACATATTGTATGATTTCTTATATATGAAATGTCCAGAATAGACAAATCCATAAAGACAGACAGATTAGTGGTTGCCAAGGGTTGGGAAGAAATGGAGAGTAGTGACTTCTAATGGGTATGGAGTTTTGGAAAGGATGATGAAATGTTTTAAAGTTGCTTGTGGTGACGGTTACAAAACTCTCTGGGCATGCTAAAAGCTATATGATTTTCAATATGTGAATTATATCTCAGTAAGACTGTTATTTTAAATAAATAAATAACCTATGACTTTGCTTTTTATACTTAAAGAGGCCAACTAAAGGCTGGAGATTTGTTGCAACCTTGTTTTGTAATAGAATTTACATATATGAAATATATTTTTTTAATAGTATGGACTCCAAGTACCAATTTCTTAAAATTATGCTGATCATAAGAAATGATAAGCATTTTCCCAATGTTTTTGTATTTGTTTGCTTGTTTGGGAATAATTTTTTTTTTTAATAACCTAGGGCTTCTTCATGATGACTTTCATCTCAAAAGAGACTATTGAGCAATTATTATTCAAAATCAGAAATACTATAAAAGCAGAATTGTAATTGTATATTGTGATGCAATTAATAATACGTGTTTTATGTCAGTCGGTGGAAGCCAGTGAAGTGAAGCATGTACCTGCAGCATCAGGACCAGTGTCAGTAGCTGCTGATCTACCCAGTAATGAAAAAGAAATAGACCCGAGCAGCATCCCTACTGCTATCAAGTACCAAGATGACAATTCTCTGGCTCATCCGAACGTAAGATCCTTAAACCTAAGACTGTCAGTTGAAGTCTAGTTGACTGAAATGAATTCAGACTGTTGCCCTTTTGTGTTGGCAACAAGACGACCATTGAAGGAGATGGATTCATATGTTCCAATTTGCTAAAAGTAGGCAACTGACCCCCCACACCCCAGCCCTTGGAGCTGTTACATGTATTTGACTATGGTATGTCCAACTCATGTTGCCTGACTTCTAGAAGAAGTATTTATATGACTAAGAAAAATAGACAAAAAGAGGAGTTTTGTTGTGTTTTTAATCTGGCACTAAAAGATCTGATTCAGGCTCAGCTTAGATGGTTCATTGACTATGAACTTGTCATGGACATACTTTGCTGTCTTCTGTGAAATGCTGTCATTTCACTCGGTCTCTCAGAAAGATTGTAGGAAATAAACTTCACAAAATCCTATATAATAAAAGGCTAATATGCAAATAGTCTGAATGGTGGAACAACTGAACAACCAGTCGCTATGACATGTGCTGACCACCAGGGGGTGTGCGCGGAAAATGACAGGTGTTGGCCGTGGCAGGATGGTGGAGCAGGTGAGCAGGGGCGCCAGACCAAGGTGGGGCACCAGTCGCTGTCATCGGGGCAAACCTCTAGTGGTTACTAAAAATTCTTTCTCCTGCATGCTGCGGTCCCACCTGGTGCTCACACCTACTGCTGGCACCAGCCCCACTCGTAGGGTATAAAATTGTTAACCAAATGATGTTGATATTAGTCCTTTTAATCCAAAACTGTCTGATCATTATTAATTCCAAATAGATGATCTTCAGTTAAGAAGTCATAGAGTTAAACAGTATTCAAATCTTGTGCTGAAAGATATATTTCATAAAGGTGCTTTGCATCATGTAAGGTCAAACCCCAGTGATTAGTACACAATAACATTTTTTCTTTTTTCTTTTTATTTCAGTTATTTATTGAGAAAGCTGATGCTGAGGAGAAGTGGTTCAAGAGATTAATTGCTCTTCGACAAGAAAGGCTAATGGGCAGTCCTGTGGCCTAATTAATACATATGGTTGAATTAACAGGAACATTGGAAATTTAGGTTTTTATATCCCATTTTAACTTTTTACTCTTATAAAGAATTGACCCAATTATATAAAAAGGTAATCTCATTTAATTCATTTCTCATGTGGGCTTGAATATTTGTTGACTTGAACTTAAACACTGTGAATATTAAAACTAGTGTAAAATTGAGGAATGCATGAAAATCCCTGCTGTTAATAAAGCTAATCCTAAAAATATCAATGTTAAAGTAAATGGCACACAGTATCATTTCTAAGTACAATTTTTAAAATATCAAACTGTCATTTAAAGACACTATTTGATCATGCATATATGAGAATCAAACTATATGCTATAAATATGAAATCTTATCTTCCATGTCTTTGAATCTTTTATTTCACCTTACTGGGAAATTTTAGGAACAATAAAAAGGATTCTTAACAATCTAAGCAGAATGATCATGTTAATATTTTAAAGAATAACATATTTATTGAAAAAATTTTCTTAAAGATTAAATAAATTGATGTCTTATTGTTTAGAGATCAGCTTTTACTAAGTTCCTTTTAAACATGTTAGCAGATCCCACTCGTTCTTTTAGAAATCACATGCTCATGCTAGACCTAACCACTTGGCAAAATGTCCATGACAGGGAAGTCATTTCCAAGGAAACAGGTAAGAGCTCTCGCTTCAGTCTTACTTAGCCATCTGCTGTTCTCTGTAGAGGAAGCCAACTAGTTGTAATGCTGAGAAGGCTCTGTCACTGTAGAATACCTTTCTCTAGTGGCTGAATGAAAATCAACTATGCATTCCATACTGAACATGCCAGAGATAAGGGCTTTTAGTTCTTGCCTTTAGTTTTCAACAGCTGACATCAATATTTCCCTCCCCTATTTTGTTCTGTTGTTTGGTCTCACTCTAATTTAGTCTCTATGAAAACTGTACCTCAGAATACAATATAAGCATGAACAGTTTGGGGGATAAAATTACCAATTTATAGGACATCTAATGATTTTTTTTTTCTGAAACCACTAAAATTTAATCCTTGTTAAAAATAAAAAATATAAAGCCCTGGCCGGTATTTCTCAGTGGGTAGAGCGATGGCCCATGCACTGGGGGATCTTGGGTTCAATTACCGGTCAAGGCCATGTACCTGGGTTGTGGGTTCGTTCCCTGCCCCCTCCCTGGTTCAAGGCACATGTGGAAGGCAACCAGTTGATGTGTCTCTCACATCAATGTCTCTCTCTCTCTCTCTCTCTCTCTCTCTCTCTCCCCCAACCCCCACCCCCTTTCTCTCTCTCTCCCCTCCGTCCACTCTCTCTGAAAAGCAATGGAAAAAATATCCTATGGTGAGGATTAACCAAAAAAAAAAGACAAAAAACTGTAAAGAGCTTACATTTAATTGCAAAAGGTATGGAAAAGAGACCGATGATAAATACGTGTTTTTATACAAACATGTTTTCACATTCTAAATAAATGCTGGTGTTCTTTTTCTTTAGCTGTTAGTGCCCAGTATGAACTCAGGTTTGTATGGTTTTTAATCTAGATATATACATTTTTAGTGACTTTAAGAAAAGATTACAGTTTCTGAAATATTTTTTTATTTTATTCTTTGCATAACTTGTAAGTTGTAAAAGTATTTTCACCCTTCTGAAAAGTATACTGTAGTGGTCCAGGCAAGAATATGGGTTGTCATTGGGCCTATCAGTGATTCTCCAAAGAACCTGAACTAGGTGTTTTTTTCGCAGTATGACTAACATTCCTCATCTATAAAATAGTGAAAATATTATGATCCACTCTAATTATATGTAACTCCAGTGTTCCTCTGTGGTAAGTAGCTCAAATACAAAAACTTGAACTGCAAGAGATTTGTATTTTAAAGGTACATTTTTTATAGAAATAAAGAATCGGTTATCTTTTTAATTAATTAACTAAACTTTAGTCCCTGCAGGAACTCAATGACTATTCGCCCTTCTTGCTGATTTTCAGTATGATTAATTTTAATGTATTAACTACGCTTGTCTGTGTTCCTAATGAAGACTACAATATTACCACACATGCCAAATCAAATTTAATGAAAAAGACTCATAGAACACCATCAAACACATCACCGAGCTCAGGCCTTCTTTAGTATCCTAACATAATAAGTCTAAAACAGAACAGTACCTTTCATGTCACTTGAATAATGATAACAATTTGGACCTACATGAGACCTCAAAGTGTTTTTTGAAATGTTGATTTTGTGTAAAATGATGAGTACTAATAATATAAGTTGGATTTTCATTTCTGAGGTGAGTACATTCTTAGGGAAAATGGAATAAGAGAACTTTCCTGGCACTCCCTAATTAAGAGAATAAGATACATAAGGATATAAGGACAGGACACACTTCAGGCATCCGAGCCTGTGAAATGAGGATACCAATAGTGGACTTGCCTACTGTGATTTATTTTCAGTAAAATTACCTAAAAGAAATCCATTCATAGGAAAAGTTTACTATTAATGCCAATGGAACATTTTGGCATGGTAGCCATCTTAATGAAATGAATAAATAGTTGCACAGATAATGATTGAAAAAGCTACATCCTAATTTCAATGTAGTGTACTCCCTCTGTTTGTATTTGAACTACTATGGCCAATAGACCCCATTCCAGCTCTCCCCAGTTTTCCCACATTTCCCTCCCTGCCAAGACCACAGGAAACCCTACTTGCTGCACTGTTAGTGACCTAACTGACTTAAGGAATCGTAGGTCTTCTTCGGTCAGATTTACCCACTTTTTAAACCTGTTTTTAAATACCTCACTTGGGCCAGGCACAGTAAGGACAGTTGAGTATACAAAGGCTTAGTTGTGAAGCTCAGCATGTATATGGCATAAGAGATACAATATTTAGTAGCAGAGGAGAGGACGTGGTTGCAAAGAAGAGAGAAATTACTCCAAGTTATAGAATTAAGGAGGGCTTAATGGAAGAGTTCACAACTAAGCAAAGTCTGAAAGGATAAGAAAGCTCCTGAAGCCACAAGAATTCACATCCATCCCCTTCCTTCCTTCTGATAGCTGCTCTAGAAGGCTGGGAACTGCTGCAGCTCTAACCCAGGGAAGAGTCCCTTTTGTGAAAGACCCAAGTGGCCCTTCCCTCTCAATCATATTAAAAATCCAGGCATAATTTTAGGTTCCTGGTCACTCTCTGGCATTCTCTGGCCATTCCTTCCTTTTGGTGGAGAATTGGCTGAATAAGCTTACTCTTCATTTGGCCCCTAGCATCAGCAGTCTTGCATCACCCACCACTGCTTGTCAGCCAAGATGACATGAGCCGAGATGTGCAATGGCACCTGAAAGGAAACTTTCACTACCTCTAAGAATGAATTACATCTGCCAATAAGGCCTTGCCTGGCCATGTGGACCCCTGTGTGCTCCCTGATACTCTTTGTCTTTCTACTGTATGTTACAGAAAGCATCAGTTTGGAGTAAAAGATACAGTTCACTTGCCTGTGGTTAGATCCTTCCACAAATTTCCTTTGGTTTGGGCAACAAGTGAAAAATCTTTCTGTGAGCAAATAAGATAGGAAAAGAAAAGCTAGAAATGAAACAAGACATGGGAAATTTTTGGTCACTAAACTATGGATGAATTAATCTAGAATTCTTATATCCATGTTACTCCTTCTTTCCCCCCTTTCCCACCCCTAAAATTCCTTGTGAGTATTATTACAGAAGAGATTTTAAATCAGCCCTTGGCCATTACTCGATGCCGTGCTTGAATTACTTAGAAAATGTTTGAATGCCATCCTTTGGAACTTCCTTATGGAATAACGGAAAAACAAATCATCTTGATCTGAGTCCTGACAGCAGGACAGGAATAAAAGTGGAGGTAAGAAAGAACACTGAATTCTCAAATCATCTTCATCTTTTATCACAGGGACGGACATTGATCAATATATTCAGCTCTATTTGGTGGGTTTTTTTCCTAAATCAAAGAAAGTGTTCTGTTATAATATATTTCTAAGTTATTTTTGCTATTATTATATCCCCAGAATCTAGTTCATGCCTGACACCAAAGAAAGCTTTCAATAAATGGGGGGTTTTTTTATGAAAGAAGAGTGGATTTGTTCATGTCAAATGGGCAGTCTAATTAACAGTCTGGTTATTTAAATTACTCAAGCTATTTGGAGCCAGTGCAAAAATAAATAGGTGTTTGGGTATATACCTAAAATAATTACATTATGCCAAGTGAAATAATCCAATTACAAAAAGACAGATACTTTATGATTCTACTTATATAAGGTTCTTAGAGTAAGTAGTCAAAATCATAAACAAAGAAAGTATAATGGTGAAAGTATAATGGAGAAAAAGGTGAATTATTGTTTAATGAGTATAAAGTTTCACTTTTACAAGATGAAAACAGTTAAGGGAATGGATGGTGGTGATGGTTGCACAACAATGTAAATGTATTTAAAACCCTGAACTATACACTTAAAAATGGTTAAGATGGTAACTTATATGTGTATTTTACCACAATAAATATATGTAAATATGTATACATGTATATAAGATAAATAAATAGATGAGGTTTATAACCCAACTAGAGGCCTGGTGCACAAATTCATGCACCAGGGGGGTCCCTCGGCCTGGCCTGCGGGATCGGGCCAAAACCAGCTCTCCAACATCCCCTGAGGGGTCTGCATTGCCAGAGGGCACAGGCCAGGCCGAGGGATCCCATTGGTGCAGGATCGGGGCTGTGTGAGAGACACGGGAGGTTGGCCAACAAGAGAGGAACCACAGGAGGGCTCCAGGGCATGTCCGGCCCATGTCGCTCAGTCCCAGTCCGCCAGACCCCAGCAGCAGTAAGCTAACCTACCGGTCAGAGTGTCTGCCCCCTGGTGGTCAGTGCATGTCATAGTAAGTGGTTGAGTGGCCTTAGCATATCATTAGCATATGATGCTTTGATTGGTTGAACAGACGACCAGTTGACTGGACACTTAGCATATTAGGCTTTTATCATATAGGACTAGAGGCCCAGTGCACAAAAATTTGTACACTTGGGGGGGGGGGTCCCTCAGCCCAGCCTATGCCCTCTTGCAGTCTGGGACCCCTCAGAGGATGTCCACCTGCTGGCTTAGGCCCGCTCCCTGGGGGATCGGGCCCAAGCTGGCAGTCAGACATACCTCTGGCAGCCCGGCAGCCCTCGGGGATGTCCACTTGCCAGCAGGGAGCAGGCCTAAGCTGCAGTCGGACATCCTTAGCGCTGCTGAGGAGGCAGGAGAGGCTCCCACCACCACCACTGTACTGGCAGCCATCAGCCTGGCTTGTGGCTGAGCAGAGTTCCCCCTGTAGGAGCGCACTGACCACCAGGGGGCAGCTCCTGCATTGAGCGTCTACCCCCTGGTGGTCAGTGTGTGTCATAGTGACCAGTCATTCCCAGTCGTGCTGTTAGGGTCAATTTGCATATTACCCTTTTATTATATAGGATAGAGGCCTGGTGCATGGGTGGCAGCGGGCTGGTTTGCCCTGAAGGGTGTCCCAGATCAGGGTGGGGGTCCCGCTGGGGTGCCTGGCCAGCCTGGGTGAGGGGCTGATGGCTGTTTGCAGCTGGTCACACCCCCTTCAGGGTGGGGGTCCCCACTGGGGTGCCTGGCCAGTCTGGGTGAGGGGCTGAGGGCCGTTTTCAGGCTGGCCAAGCCGCTCCGCCCCCACCCCCCACCCTCCACCCCCGGCGACGGAAGCTCCCAGCCTCTCCTTTTTTTCTCTTTTCTTTATTTTTTATTCTGGGATTTATTTACCTTCTATAATTGAAACTTGGTAGCCTTGAGAGGAACTCAGAGCCGGCCAGGTAGGGCAGGAGGAAAGCTTGGCTTCCTCCATCGCCAGGGGCAACCCAAGGCTCCTGCTCGCTCCAGCTCCATGGCCACGGCCAGCTGAAAACAGGTATCTGGTGTTTATTTACCTTCTATAATTGAAACTTTGTTGCTTTGAGTGGAGCTCAGAGCCGGCCGCAGCAGGCGGGAAGCTTGGCTTCCTCCATCATTGGGGCAACCAAGCCTCCTGCTTGCTCCAGCTCCGTGGCTGCCGGCCGCCATTTTGGTTGGGTTAATTTGCATATAGGCGCTCTGATTGGCTGGTGGGCATGGCTTAAGGTGTAGCAAAGGTATGGTCAATTTGCATGTTTGTCTTTTACTAGTGTAGATTAGTTTGGTTTCTCTGATTATATCTCCAAATGTCTCTGAGCTGACAGAGGCCTTTGGAGGAGTACAGAGTACATAGGGACTAATGGGAGGCTAGACTGTAAGCAAGAATCTTACTTGTCCTACCCTTGCCCAAACTTTCTTTCTGGTTTAATTTTTTTATTGTATAAATAAAACTTCAAATGATGTGGATGTGGTCATTCAGGGTCCCCCTACTGTCTCCTATGGTTGCTCTCCGTGTAAGCTACAGGTCAGTTTTCAAGGAATAAAGGCTACCAATACTATAAGACAACACTTTAAACTCAACAGTGTCCCATTTTATTTTTAGGTCTCAGAAAGGAATGGCAAAATGATCCTGCTGCAGTTCTCAGAATGATGAACTGAATTGACCCTCTCATATTTGTATCTTGCAACATGGTCCTCAGGTTTAAATCCCACAGAGTAAAAAACCTAGTATACTGCAGGCTCCCTCTGTAATCTTTGAACAGCTAAAAGACCCCGTGTCTTCAAAATTCATAACTACAGTCTATCTACCTGTGCATGTTCCTCGAAAATTATGTCATAAACATAAAATAGGATTTAAAACATAAATATTTGAGAGATAAATGTTTTCAAAATACCAGCACAATAGATTGAATGACTATATTAAAGATTGAGTAGGTTTTTTAAAGCAATTCTGTAACTGGATAATTTAGCCTCAATGTGGCTTCTCTCTTTCCTCTTTCTACTATAGTAAGTCTAATTGACCTGGAGAAGATAACTCATGAGAATTTATTTATTAATAGTTTGAAAAAATGCTTTTTTCAAATAGCTGTGTATGAAGTAAAAATAGAACACCATCCAAAATTATAATCTCTCATAAATATAATTTTCTCCATGTTGAAATATTTCATTTTTAAAAAATTTTATATCCTACCATACAGCATAATTGGCATCCAAAGTCACATGTTACTTAATAGTTGTTGGATCAAAAACACTTGAACCTACAATGAGAAAACCATTTTAATATTAACAGTTGTTCTCCAACAACCATACTTGCATTTCAAAGATCATGTGGGCTGTTTTCAGCAAAGGTGCTCAGAGACTTTTAACTCACCTTCTTTATAATTAATAAGAGAAGATGACTAGTGATTGGTAAATAGGTTAGCATTCACCACAGCCTAGAAAATACCAGAGACTTGATTTCTATTTGAGGTCCTTAACTCAGCCTTCCACTTTCTAAGGATTTTTATCTTGCTATAATAACTGTGCATTATAATTCCCAAGAGACATTGTTCATTAATTTCTAAATCCTTTTAAAAGGCATTTACAGAGACCGTGGAACACTTGGAAAGAGTTATAAAAATATTGTGCTTTAAAAAATATAAATATTGTGCTTTTTCTCTTATTTTTTGAAAAACCTGTGTTATAATTCCTACAACCTATGACAAAAATCTGTTCTTTTACTAACAAAGGCAGCATGGATTTTAAATGTATTCTTACTTTTAGAGTGAAAAAAGGCAATATAATTTAAATATCAGTGAGGGGGGTTTAATGTTGGATTCCAGCTCAGATATGCAATTTTTAAATTAAATATAAATGACCACCACTTTACTAAACTAATGCTCTTTCTGCTCATTACTTCAACCTGTTTTCAATATTCATTTATATATTTTCTCAAAATTATATAATTTAAACATGACAGCAAATGGTCATGTATAACTTATTAAATCTGCTCATTTGCTAACCTCGAATAAATACATGCAACCTGGTAAAAGAATACACAAAATAAAAGTTACATCAAGAAGTCAGCTTTTTACATGGTGGTTTCCATGTTTTTGTGATTTGGGTTTAATGTTTTCATTGGGAAATACTAAAAGCACAGAAGGAAAGTTACATTTCTCATATGCAACCAGTTTGTAAACATGAAGAAATGCCTGCCCCTCCTGTTCTGTGGTTGCTTTGTCCTTCTTGCCTGGTGACACTGTCCTTCCCAGCCTTTCCCTGTTTAAACAACCACATCTCTGTAGATAGTGACACATGGCTCTCTGTTCAGACCATGAGAACACATTGGTCTGCCGTTAACTCTTTCCCTAAATATATGCCTTGGATAATTTTCCAAATGGTGCTTTATTCTTTTTCATGGCTGAGTAGATTCCTAAAAGTGGAAGTGCTAGGCTACAGGATATGTACCTTTCGCACATAAACTAGTCAATAGCAGCAACCATAAGTAAACTTTCAAATAGGTGGTTTCATGCAACAGATCCAGAGACAGAAAAGCATCGATCAGATGCTCAAACCTCAGAGGGAAGGTAGGGGAGGGTGGGGAAAAGAGGGAGATATCAACCAAAGGACTTGTATGCATGCATATAAGCATAACCAATGGACACAGACACCAGGGTGGGGTGAGGGCATAAACGGGGGAGGGGGAGCAATGGGGGGATAGGGACACATTTGTAATACCTTAATTTAAAAAAATTGTACCAATCTCTTCAAATTACTTAAAAACTAAAAAGTTGTTTTATGATTAGAGCATATTGTATGTAGCTAGTTCTCTCCATCATCCCTTCAGAATCATTCTTCACTCTTTTTTTTTCTCTCTCTCTGCAGTGTTCCAGGAGTCTGACCTATAAGTTGGCATCACCCAGTTTTCCTTGCCCTCTGCTTCTGGTTAGGTTCAGCTGATAGGAGGCGCTGGTGGGAAAGCAAAGGAAGAAGGAGAGAAAATGGTTATCTGTACCCCTGCGGGGCCACATGTCCCTTGTGGCTGCTTTCCCAAGGCCACAACTCTGGTAGGCCAGCCCCTCTCCCAGGAACACAGCTCTCACCATGTTGTAGTAGCAGCAGCAGCTCCTCCTTCTGCCCCTCAGGTCTGGAGGCAGTTTCCTGTAGCTACTAGCCCTGATTGGTTCCCCTGGCCCTGCTCACAGCCCTGTATGTAATGCCTTCATTAACCTTTTGAGTATGTAATCTGTTTACTGCTAGGACAGCCACTGATAAAATTATCTTCCAGGGCAGTGTATCAATTGGGATTAATTAAGTACACCAATTAGTTTTTCCTAAACAGTGACAAAAGCAGCAGCAATGATCAGTGGCTTAAATAAGAAAAATGTTTATTTCTCTCTCAAGAAAAAGTCCTTTAATGACAGGTCTGGTGGGTTCATACATCCGGAACCCAGGCTCCTGTTCCGCCATTCTCAGTAGGTGGCTTCCACCCCTTGGGGCAGTGCGGTTGCTGAGGCTGAAGCCCTCACGCTCACCTTCCACATGCCTGCCTTCCAGGCAGCATGAAGGGTGTACTCCCTTTTAAGAAGACTCTGCTCAGCCTGCGTAGTTCGGTAGTTGAACATTGACCTATGAACCAGGAGGTCATGGTTCGATTTCTGTTCAGGGCACATGTCCCAGTTTCTGGCTCAATCCCCAGTGTGGGGCATGCAGAAGGCAGCCAATCAATGATTCAATGATTCTCTCTCATTGATGTTTCTATCGCTCTCCCTCTCCCTTCCTCCCTGAAATCAATAAAAATATGTGTGTGTTTTTTAAAAAAGAAGACTCATATTAAAACTAAAGGGTACTTGGAAGTCTATACCTCATTAACTAGAACTTAGTCAAATGTCTATCCCCCCCCCACCCCTGCTGCAAGAGAGATTGGAAAATGTATTTCAGCTCATTGTAACAGAAAACATCCTGATAATTATGAATCATAAGATAATATTTCCTTTAAAAAATAAATCAAAATCCTGAAGAAACCTAGCTATATAGCATATCTACCCATTCAAATGTTCATTAATTCTGAAAGCTATGGTGCTGGGTGGCATATTCCCTCTCTCGGCTCCCAGCGGCTACTAGACAAGCACCTTCGCATGAGGGTATATTAAGCAGGAACAATAGCTGTGTGTGCACACATTTCAGGTGGAGTAAGTGTCATTTAGACCCTCAGAATCCTAATCACCATTGCTGCTTAGCTCTCTGTTCCAGGCCCATACTTAACAATTAAGAGTGGTTCTCTGACCCTAAATACTACTATATATAACTTAGATCTGGCATGAATGTTTCAGCTTGTCTTTAAGTCATAAAGGTATGATGCCTTGGGGTAAGGGTTCAGGGGAAAAGAGGCAACAAGTCATCAATTTAACTCTAGTGCCTCATCTTCTCTTTCATTTAAGTAGTTTCCATGTCTTTATTCAATGTTTCATCCGTTAGAGGTTTTTTAAAAACCACCGTTCATTGATCTTATATTGTAAGCACATGGAAAATGCTCAATTCCATTCTAATTCTACATTTGTCAACCAGCCTTTGATCAATGATTTCTGTCTCCACCAGAAGGGTCTTCCTGTCAGCAAGTATTTTCATTTACTAAAGATTGATTTAACCAAGTGCATGATCTCACGTCAGTGAAGCGATGCATTTGCATTTTTTCAGCCTGCTCTTGCTCCTGAAAAGCCAAGAGAAAGCATCTCAGGTGAGTGACAGGCAGATTCTGGCTCTCTCTGGCTCTGAAAGAAAAGGTTGAAAAGGCCAATTTGTCAAGGTAACAGATCAGCTAGAAATTAAGAGCAATCTCCCCCACTAGTTATAGAGGCACATTTGCCTGGAGCATGCTTATATTTCTGGAAAGCAAGTGAGCTGGCAGGAAGGGGCAGGGTCCAACAAGGGACATAAATAAGAACCCCAACTCCAACATATAAGCCACAAGTAGTGATATGAAGTTACCCATTGGGATGGCTTTAAAACATGTCTGCAAATTCTTTGATACTTCTCTCATTGAGAAGTGGGGTCTATGTCCCCTTCCTTGAATCTGGAATATTCTTAGTGACTTGCTTGTAACCAACAGAATTCACCAGTGGCACATCATAACTTCCAAGGCTAGTTCAGAGATAGCCACCCCTGGAGCCCTAAGCTGCCATGTAAGATGACAACTCAGCGGCTGCCCAATTGTAAGAAAACCAAGGCACTGTGGAGAGTCTGCACATTGGTGTTCTGGCTGACAGTCCCAACTGAGGTTCCAGTTAACAACCAGCCTGTGAGTGAAGACTCCTCCAGCCAGAGTCTCCCAAGCTAAGGCCCTTAGAGATACACTATCTTCATTTCCCTGTGAACCTATGAGCATAATCAAATGGTTCTTTTTATTATTATCATTAATCCTTACCCCCAGGATATTTTTCCACCGATTTTTAGAGAGAGTACAAGGGAGGGAGAGAGACAGAGAGAGAAACATCAAAGTGAGAGAGACACATCAATTTGTTGCCTCTGGCACGTGCCCGGACCAGGGCCGGGGTTTGAGCCTAGAACCAAAGTACGTGCCCTTTACTGGAATCGAACCCAGGTCCCTTCAGTCCATGGACTGATGCTCTATCCACTGAGGCAAACTGACTAGGGCTCAAGTGTTTCTTTTATACCCCAAAGTTTTGGGTGCTTTATTGCACAGCAATAGTGACCAGAACACCAACCCTATTGAGTCACTGGAAACCTGTTTAAACCACATACTGATAAACTGATGTTTATTGGAGTTCTGCTGAAAACTGGGTGATTGCCACAGCTGGTAGAGAGGCTGCATGACATTATGCTGTTAATATGAGCTATAGAGTTGACCTCCTGACCTCTGTTCCATGACCTAGTAAACAGGAACAGGAATCCTCTTGCAGAGGTCCTTTGTGGATTAGAGTTGATGTGCATAAAACACTCAGCATAGTGCCTAGCAAAGAACCAGAATCAGTTTAAAACTTAAAAACAGTAAAGCTATAATTTCTGGATTTTACATTTCCTGTCATTTCACTTAGAATTAAAATTACACTCTTGTCAGTGATCTTATTTTATAAAACCAACTCACCAAATGCAGATAAGTTGGACAGACAAATCTATAAAAGTGTTTGGGTTAAATGATAGATATAATTAGAAAAATGAGAGCACGGTGTAAAAACAAATACAGGGCTATTTAGCGCCTTTAGCTCGAAATCGGCATGTCCTATAGAGCTGACTGCCCTGAGTGAGATTGAATGAGCTGTAATCGTCAAAATGACAGAATTAAGAAAGAAAATTAATTCCTAAAGGAAATCACTGTAGATCTCATTAGCTCAGGAATAACCCACCTTAGGACTTTAATTAAAAATAATATTTATTCCAAATAAATGAGTGCTGGCAGGTTTCTGTGGAATCCGTAATCTTGGCCACGCTAAATCTTTTCTTATATTAAGGCAGACATCATTAATCTCGTGTGAGATGCCCTCCGGTCTGACAGCCCTCGCAGCACTGTGCGATTCTTGCTGCGGCCTTTTTATCTTCACAAAAGAGGCATAACTCATGCAGATACCTCATGTAAAAAGGTCCAGGCAATTAGAGACATCACTCTGAGATCCACGCTGGCATTTTATCATGTTAGGAAACATCTCATAATGAGTTTGGTCTCAAATGGAGGCCAACATCTCAACACTACCGTCAAATTAACAGTGATATTTTATTGGTTTACTTATTTCTACCAATCTTTGTTCCAGAAACGTATCAAGTGTTTTATAAACACATATTCATAGAATATGATCAAATAAAGGAAATTTCAACAAGTCAGTGAAGAAAATAGGGCAAAGGAGAGAATGAGAGTGGAAAAGGTAGGAAAAAGTTACAAGGAATGAGGTTAATATCCAAAGTGCATACTGTAAAGTAATGAAATTCTGTAAAGTTAACACAGTTTCTATCTTGACATCTGATTGCTGACTTATATGATGATTCATTTAGAAGGTTTTGTTCTGTCCCTGTTCTTTTTTTTTTTTTTTTTTTAGGACACAATCCACATTTTATTTACATTTTTTAATTGAAGAAAAATTTAAATTTTTATTGAAGTCTCTCAAACAGTACTAAATGTAAAATAATAAAAAACAAAAATTATTTTAAGACTAATCCCAAAATCATACACCTATTTCCTTTTTGCTGATTTCACTTAAACTTATATGCATGGTTTGTCAAACAAAGACTGTAAACAATTATTTACCAGGTCTGTTACATGTAGCGTATAGAAACAGCTTTTAATAGTGTCCCTATTATTATTTGTGTATCTATATATATAAAAGCTTAAGCAACCATTACGAACGAACGATAGGAACGACTGGTCGACCAGTTGCTATGACATGCACTGACCACCAGGGGACAGATGCTCAATGCAGGAGCTGCCCCCTGGTGTCAGTGCGCTCCCAAAGCCAACTTCCCACGGCCCCTGCCCCCCCCCCCCATGGCACTTCTCCCCAGTCGGCTGGCTTCCCGATAGGCCTTGATTGCCAGCCAGGCCGAGGGACCCCACCCGTGCACAAATTTGTGCACTGGGCCTTTAGTAAGTTACTAAAAGATGTATGCACTGCATTGAATAGTGTAGTCCCATGCCTCCCAGGAACTTGGGAATGTGACCATATTTGAAAGGACCTTACAGATGTAATCTAGTTAAGATGAGATCATACTGGATTAGAGTGGCCCCAAATCCAGGGTCTAGTGCAAGGGTGGGCAAACTTTTTGACTCGAGGGCCACAATGGGTTCTTAAACTGGACCGGAGGGCCGGAACAAAAGCATGGATGGAGTGTTTGTGTGAACTAATATAAATTCAAAGTAAACATCATTACATAAAAGGGTACGGTCTTTTTTTTTTTAGTTTTATTCATTTCAAACGGCCGAATCCGGCCCGCGGGCCATAGTTTGCCCACGGCTGGTCTAGTGTCTTTATAAGAGAGGGAGATTTGGATTCAGACATACAGGGGAGAAAGCCACTTGATGACTGATAACAGAGGCAGAGACTGGAGAGATAGAGGGACAAGCCAATGAACACCGAAGCTTGTCGGCTAGGAAGAGGCAAGGACGAATTCTTCCCTAGAGCCTTCAGCGGAAGCATGGCCCTGCCCACAGCTTGACTTCTAACCTCCAGAAATGTGAGAGAATAAGTTTCTGCTGTTAAAGCCACCCAGTTTGTGGTGCTGTTATGACAGCCTTAAGAAACTAATATGACACTTAATTTTCCTAAGAACCTACCCAGGATAAATATAAAGGTTTGAAGGGGAAACAGTGAAGGAAAAGAAATGAAATTCTAAAAACGTTGCCTAGTAACTTTTTGTTTAAAACCTATGGCTCTCCTGTACATGCTGGCTGGTGACAAAATGCATAGCAAGTAAACGTGTCTAATAGTAAGAGGGAATAAACAATCTGGGAAGCATCCAGTTACATTGAGTTTAACATTGTTTGTATATGGATGAACAGGCTTTATTGCATACATTAGAGGCTAATATTTCCAAAGCTATACAGGGAGGACAGTGTTCAACAAATACAAAATGGGGGTGCAAGCATTTTAGAGCACAAGCAAGATTATTTCAGATCCACTTTAAGACAGAACAGAATTAGAAAGGTAATGTAATACGCAGAACCGGATAAACTTGTGCTACACTTCTGCCGATCAGATGAAAACAATAGTTTGTCATCTAAATATCCTGCAAAAGTGAAACTACTGCCTAATGGACCTGATATTTTAAGATATGGACAGCCAGCGATGAGGTAGTGCCTGGTGTCCACTCACAAAAGCTTCTGCTAGGAGTCGGCGCACCTCCCAACTCTCACAACACAGGGTTCTCCATCAACACGGTTTTGAATTACACTCAGAAGCCCATCGTGGCTGTTACTGGGTTCAGGTGTCCTTCCAGGCCATGAAAACACACTCTCAGTAACTGGATCACAGGCTCAAAGCCCGTGGGCCAGATTCAGCCCAGGAGCTGGTTTTGTTTGGCCTGCTCCGGTATTTTGTTTTTAAGTAATTGCTAACTAAAATATTGGGAGTTGCCATGTGAAATTCCATATTACCAGCGGGCATGAATTTCTGCAGGACAACCACCTGGAGCTGAACAGCTGAGGTCAAGCCCCCTCCAGTGCCTCTTGGTCCCCACCCCTCCAGGTGCCCCTGGCTGTACAGACAGCACAGGGGTCAGAGCAGGCTCTCGGTCTGACTCCAGGAGGTTTGACCTTGAGCAAGGTCTCTTCTCTGAACTTAACTTCCTCTCTTGTCAAATGGACATAATTATACTGTCTATCTCCTTAGATTGTTTGGGGGGATTAAGGTAATTAAAACACAAAGCACTTGGAGCAGTGCCTGTCACACGGAAACTCAATACATGTTTGTTTTTATTCTGATGATTATTAATTCTTATCATCTTACCTATCCCATTTCTTTCACCTTTATTTCTTGTGTGCCTCTCACTGGTGTTTATGTTTTTTACTCCAGCTCTAAGTAAAACCTCACCCTCAATGGGAGGGAGAGGAGACATTTAGTCTGTGCTCAGTGGGGCAGCAGGGTGATACTGGGGTATTAATTAAGAGCCCAGATTCTATAGCCAGACAGCCTGGTTTCCAATCCCAACTCTTCTACTTCCTAACAGTATGTCCTTAGACAAATTATTTAACTCTTTAAAGCCTGGGTTTACCTCTGTGTCATAGTAATGGAACTGTTTGAATCAGTGTGCCTAGCACATAGCACTCTTTAGCTTTTATTATTAAGAACTCACAGCAGGCCACAGCATTTTCCTGCCAACCAGCAACCTCAGGCCTGACTGCCTCAGTTTCCCCCAACAGGCTGCCAGCGCCGTTCAGCAGTATGAGCCTGGTTCGAGGCTGTGTCCCCAGGGGGTTTCCAGATCCAAAGGAGAAATGAATTAGAAGGAAAGCAGGTAAAGCTTGGAGCCACTCATTATTTTTTCCCTGTTGCCCCTTTATTTTGTCACCTTAAAATATAAGCCCCAGATTGTATTAAAACTTGCATGCCCTTGAAATTAAGAACAACTCTTCTAAAATGGAAGCAGATTTTCCCCCTACCATTTCAAATAGTAAAAGCATCTAAGCATAATGACAAAGGGATGAAGGCATTCAAAGTTCTTGGTGTTTTCCAAAATAATTTTCTCGTTCCCTAGACAGACTTCTCAAATGATTGCCTTCTCAGTGGGACATCCACCCACAGTTTGAATTCTTTCCAAATCTTATCAGAGACTTAAAAATAACTCTTAAAATAATGCTTTAGACAGTCACATCAAACAGTTCCTGAGGTAGATGACCTCAACAGTATTTCTTAAAGAATGCTTTCTACTATTCAACTTGTTTTAGGCTCTATGGTTCTAAAATTACTCATTTTCTTAAAGAAGCAACAAAGTATTTCTTCTATTCCATATACAAAAGAAATAGAGACAGTCACAAACATCAAAGTGTTGACTCAATAAGAAAATCCTCCTTCTGAAATTGTCTGCAGAAAAAAAGGTTTTCGAATCTCACTGACAATAAAGATTTTAAAATAGCTGAATGTTAGATTGACTTTAAAAACTAATCAAGACATGCACAAGAATGGTCATAGAGCTTTGGTCTTAAAAGCAAAAAAAGAAATCATCCAAAAATCTATCAATAGTAGATGGGCAAATTACTTGTGGTAAACTCATACAATAAAGTACTACACAGAAACAAAAAAGAGTAAACTACCGCTAAATACAACAACATGAATTAATTTTGCAGGCAAGTCCCAGAATACTAGTCACCTTTGAAAGAGATCGACTGAGAGGGAGCACGAGGGGATTTTCCGGGGGATCTTGGAAATGCTTAATAACTTCAACTGGGTGGCGCTGGCCTAAGTTTATTCGTCTGTAAAAATGTATTGAGCTGTACACTTAAGGTTAGTGGACTTACCCATTTATAAGTCATACCCCAGTTTAAAAATGAATTTTAAAAATTAACCAGGTTTTAGCTGTGGATTTTCATCAACCACACATGGCTCCATTATGGGCTCTGTGGAAAGTTTGAGTTTTGTTGCTTAATGAAAAGTTAGTGTAACATATTTGTATTTTACATTGTCATTCAAATTCTTTGTCTTTGGAGTAAGAGCCTTGATTTTATTAATTAAAGAACATTTTGTTGTTCGTTTATCAGGAAGATTCAAAAACCTTATGTAATTAAACCCAAAAATCTATGTCAAAATTTGGACAGCCTGACAATTTCAGGTCTATGTAATTTTGCACCATCAAATCCTTCTTCATTATAGCAGCTTACTCTGGGTGTAGTGAGACAAAAATGGCTTTGACATGGTCATACCTGGATCCGAATCCCTGTTCTACCAGTTGCCAACTAGAGGAACCTGGTGACCAAATTGCTCCATCTCTGTGCTCTCACCTGCAAGATGGAGATGATGCCTCCCTCATGGGGTTATTGAGAGGATTAGTTGGGATGACGTTTGTAAAAATCTTGGTAGACACTTTTGAAATGGAAACTAGCGCTAAATGGAAGTGAACACTTTTCGATGTCTTTATTTTAAAAAGATTATGATATGCTCCGAAGTAGCCAAGCCTCAAAGATTTACATTTAAGAAATGTAGAAAAGGCCAAAACTTTTGCCCATGTTATCAACAACAATAGAATCTTTGGCTCAGCCCTGTCCCCACTGTGGGTCCTCATACCCTTCCCAGGATTTCCTAGCATCTCCATCCTCTCTGGCCTCCCATCACTAGAACAGAAGATTCTGTGGCTTCTCTCCTACCAACTCCCTCTCTGCCACCTGAACCTTAGGACCCCACCCCAGGGACTGAGGCCTCAGCTTCTGCCCCAAGAGGCCACCTAGAGCATCTTTCTACATAGGCATATCTCTTGTTACCAACACCCCTGAAGGCGACATTTTCTGATCTTTTTCCAAATAAAATATGACCCAGTTAGAATGTATGCAGAATAAACTCGCAGCCATGAATATAGACATCCTTAGAGAAAATGAGCTGTAAAAGTTAACACAACTGGAAAAGTCCACTGCTTGTTCAGTTTGGTGTGAACAAGACTCCTGGATCTCACCTCTATAGCAGGCACCAAAAAGGAGATTTAACATTGGGAAATTCCCTCGGTGAACTCACATTTGCTTTGGATTTTTACTTCCCTGGAGGAAAATTGCTCTGGAGAGTGTGCTTCTCAAGGGAGAAGGGTGCTGTTGGCATTTAGGACACGATGATTCTTCATTGTACCCGCCTGCTCCCCACACTGTGAGATGCTCAGCATCGTTGGCTCCACCCAGTGAGGGAAATATAGCTTTTGAAACTATAAAGCATTTCCAAAATACAGCCAACTAACTACACCTTGACATTTTCTCCTTGAGGAAAGGGGGTATCACTCCCCATGGAATGGGAGTAAACTTAATTTATATTAAGTTTATTTGCAGAAAAATAAAACTACATTTTTTGCACAAGAGTTTGTGGATGGAGTTTGGCACTCATACACTCCTGTTAGTGAAAAGGTCTCAGGCTTGGGAGTGGGGCTGCCATGGACAAGTGTGCAATACCTAAGAGGGCCCCCGTCATATCAAACATCTTACTGATTTATATACTTATTAAACAATTTTTCCCATTAATGAAGTATCTTGAAAAAGGCACCTGTTCCTAGTTGAACAAAGATGCCATATGGCCTAGAGGCAGCCCGGATGGGGAGTATGAAGACCTTGGGACCTATGCTCTTACTAGTTAAGTCATTTAATTGCTATGCACCGTTCCTCGTCATTCATAAGGGAATGATGCAACTCTGTTAGAGGACTGGTAAGAGCTGGCTGGAAAGAAGGTAAAGACTTAAAAAGAAAAATAATGCCTTTTAGAGAAAATGAATTCATAATACAACTTTAAATTTTAAAAAATAAATTTGAAAATGAGAAAGGTTGTGGGGTTAGACAGGGTCCCCAAACTGTAAGTGCCTTGGTAATATTTTCCCTGTGCCCCGTAGGGACAAGAAAACACCGAATAGTTCTGTTTATTATGTAGGGAGGTCCAAACAAACTTAATTATTTATGTTCTAAGTACTCAGTAGCCGTATAGAAAATAATACACATAAGTCAAAAGGAAAAAAATTTATATCATTCTTCAATAATCACACTTACTAACGGATGTGTGCTGGTCTAGCACAGCTCAACTTCTCAGACTTTGGAAACAGACTGAACTCTGCCACCAGCGTTTCCTGTTCCACATTGATTTACACAGGTACTTCCTTTTCATCATATCAACTTTTTAAAAAATTGATTTTATAGAGGGAAAGAGAAAACACCAATTTGTTGTTATTTAAGCATTCATTAGTTGATTCTAGTACAAACATGTCAAACTCAAAGGCTAACATGGGCCAAATAAGGTTTACGTTTATGTGGGTCACAAAAAGACAAAAGCTTCAATTTTCATAGAAACATAGGTTTATTTCAATAGAGACATGCTGAATACAAAGGGCTGAAATAAATGAGTAATCGTTAACATAAAATAATAGAACATTTTAATAAAAATTAATATTTTTTCTTGAACATTAACTTACCAAACACTGAAAAGCTGCACAAATTAATAATCGTAATGCAAATAAACCTATTTTTTTTGTTCTCCAAAAGCAAAATTTTTCCTGTTGCACACAAGTCAGCCCAAAACTAATGACATGGCAATCAGCTGCTAAAATATTCGCTACTAGTATTAGTGGAGAGAAATGGTGCACCTGCACATAAGGCGCGTAAAAGAAATGAATGCAACACAATTATAGTAATCAGTCATTAGTGAACATTGTAGTTCGTTATTAATAACTAGAGCCCCGGTGCACAAAATTCATGCACAGGGCAGGGGGTCCCTCAGCCTGGCCTGCACCCTCTCCAATCTGGGACCCCTCAGGGGATGTCCAACTGCCTCTCTCAATCCAGGACTGCTGGCTCCTGCCTGCTCGCCTGCTTGCCTTCCGGATTGCCCCTAACCCCTCTGCCTGCCTGCCTGATCGCCCCTAACCACCTCTGCCTGCCTGTCTAATCGCCCCTAACTGCTCCCCTGCTGGCCTTATCGCCCCTAACCACCTCTGCCTCGGCCCTGCACCCAGGATCCAGGATTCCCTCCTCTGGCCGGCTGCAGGCACCCAGGACTTGGGCTTCACCCCCTCTGGCCAGCCACAGGCACCTGGGACTGTGGAGTGGGTGGCTTTTCTCTGTCTCCCAGGCTGTAGCCACAGGCGCTGGCACCCAGGATCGTGGGGCAGGTGGCTTTGCCCCAACTGGCTTTGTCAGGAAGGATGTCCGGAAGGTTGTCTGGAAGACATCTGGTCTAATTAGCATATTACCATTTTATTAGTATAGATTATGTATAACAGGATATTGTAAAAATTAAGTTATGAAATTTTTATTAAAATGTTTCTTACATACCGTTATATTGACTGGGCTACAAAAATAGTCATTGTGGGCCGCATGTGTCCCACGGGCCACGAGTTTGATATGCTTGTTCTAGTATATGACCTGTCAGGGAAGTGAACCCACAACCTGGGCATATCCAGACGATGCTCTAACCAACTGAACTTCCAGGCCAGGTCCTCATAAAAACTTTTTAAAACCTAGCTTTTCAAAGATGACATCATCTAAAGGAAATTAGCACAACCTAATATTAAAATATGTGAACTATGTCAAGCTAGTAGTTTGTACAATGTCCAACAAATCTCAAGTTTCTGTTTCTCACAAAAATTTTAAATGCCCCATGGCACCCCCTGTGAATTCACTATGATGTCTCACTTCCAGACCACCTCTGTTCATAGTTTAAGACAAAGGGACTAGGACAATGAAACCCCAGACGCAGACACATTGAAATTAACTGAAGTAAAGGTGTTTATAATGGGCTAACACCCATGGCTTATGGAGCTATAATTAAGTCTGAAAGTCCAGCACTCAAGAGCCTGTTTATTTCTTCTTGGGCACTTGAGATAATGTCTTTAAAAGCATTTGGAAAATTCCAAAGTGCTATAACAAGGGTGATCGCAGAATTGGCTGGTGAAAGAGCTAGCCACTAGAATGTAAGCTCCAAGAGGCCAGAGAGTTTTATATCCTCGATGCCTACAATCGTGCCTGGGAAATAATTGGGCCTTAAGAAATATTTGGTGAGTTAATGAATAAAGAAAAAAGGACTCATTGACATTTGGAACTCTTAGTGTTTTTAGTAGAGTTGTAGGGTTGGCTTGGGTTTCATCCTTTTCTCTGTTCTCTCAACTTGGTCAATAATGTTCCAAGTAAACCATAAGTACTAGTGTAGTTATAGCTCATATATCTAAAAGTACCTAGTACATAGAGGTGCTCAGGAAATGGTTAATTTTTCGAGGACAGCAAAGTTGGATGGTGGAAAGACTATACATATTGGAATAGGACTAATTTGGATTTGAACTGACTTGAATTTGAATGGACAATCACCAAATTTCTCTGGGTCTCAGTTTTTTCACACATAATGTTGGAGTAAACATATTATAATATACAGGGTTGTGACAAGGATTTCATGAGAAAATATATGTAGAGAACTTAATGCAATGCCTGGAACAAGGAAGTATAAGCAGGAGCTATCATCCTAATATGTAATTTTCTCTTTACTTGGTTTATCTCATTTATCTGAAGGTAAGTTTCAGAACATATGAATGGACTGCACATGAAATACACCAACTATATGCTATCTCAGGGCCTTTGCACTGGCCTGGGATGCTCTTCTGATAGATGTCCACTTCCTTCTAGGAAGTTTGCTCAAATTCACCTTCTTAATGAGGCCTATACAAAACGCCCTGCTTATAATTCCACACCTCCATCTCCCTTAACCTGCTCAGATTTTTCTCCTTTTAACACACTACTTTCCATGTCCTTTATTTTCATTCTGCCCTCACAAGAATATAAACTACAGGAACAGGGATTTTTGTTTGTTTTGTTCACCAATGCCACAGTGACTAGATCAGTGCCTGAATAGGTTAGGCACTCAATATTTGTAAAATTGAATAGATTTGAATATATTCTCACTGAATTTCAGACTTTTTAGTTTGTACCCATTATTTAGTTTGTCAGCATGATTTTGAGAACTAATTACCTGCTTTCATACTGAATCTGTAAGTGTGGCCCATCATCCCCATTCCCAGCCAACAGCCCACACTAGGGAGAACTTCAGGCACCCAGCCCAGTTCAGTCACTATCTGTGTGAACCGTGGCAATTTACTTAGCCCCTCTGTGTGTTGGTTGCATCATCTATAACTGGGGATAAAAACCATCTCTACTCCATACATATCTTGTAAGGATTCGATGAATTAACACACCTGAAGTGCCTACAACAGTGCCTGGCACACATTCAATAAGCTTTTGTGATTCTGTATACAGACAAGTCCGGGATCCTCTCCCCTTTAGTCTTGCTCTGCATCTCTATTCTCCCCTGCTTACTCATCCTCTCCTGACTGACCCCTTCTTTCCCACTTCTTACCCATCAGATCTGAAATGATTGAGGTCTCTTTAGCTTCAACTCTATTTCCTCCACTAACTTTTTTTTTTTAAGCATTTGCCATTAGGCCAAAACTGCTTTTAGAAGCTCCAGGTAACTCCCTGACTAACATGTGCCACTAAAGCTTTCACGGTTTAATGATGTGAGTCTAAGAAAAATCACCATGGGAACAACAGGGGAAATTTTCTCACAAGTTGCTTTATTTGACCTTAATCCAGAACTATTTTAATATTGTCATTCATCATAAATAACTTACCCCATCTCTTTTAAGTTTTTTTGTCCCAAGTATGGCCTCCTTAACATCTTGGGTCATATTATTTTAAAGAGAAAGTAATTCGGGTCTTCTAAAACATTTTTTTTTTGCCTTGAAACTAATTTAGAAATGTCCCAATATGTATATGCCTCCCGAGCTTCCTTCTGAGGCCAGAGGAGAAGAGCTACACTATCTTCTCGTGGGCTGTGAAGTCTGCCCTACCTCATGCCACCTGTCTCAGAAAAAGGAGGCTACCAGAGAACTTGGCTAAAGGTGGGGAGGTAAAAAGTCCAAAGGATTAAATTTCCGGCTCCCAAAATAACCCCTGAGTACTCCTGCCACCTCCAAATCAGGCTCTGCACGCTTCAGCACGCTGGCTGAGTGCCACTTCTCTGGCTCCATCCCAGGAAGCCCTGTGGAGCCATAGATGGCCCTCTAAACCCACAGAAAATCACCCTGGAGAGGTTGGGGAGTCGAGTAAACTAAAGGTGGATGTGCAAGGTGCATTTTTACATCTTCTTACAGTCTTATCATTCTTTCTTTAATGTCCTCTCTTCTATCTTCTCCTCCACCTGCCTCTAGGTTCCTGGAAGACCTCAGGACAGTGTTTTGCAAAACTCAATGAGTACCATTGTCATGATGTCTCTCCCACCATGTTTGAATTCCAACTGTTCTGTTTCTTTAAATTATCTCACTTTTCACTTAAACTGTTAAAGACCAGCTATTAATGTGTGCTTTAAATCTATTTTTAATTATTTTTTAAATTTATCTTTATTGTTGAAAGTATTGCAGATGTCTCCATTTTTCCCCTCCATCCCTCACCCCTCTCTCTGCCCCCAGGAAAATGTGTGCTTTAAATTTAAAACCAGTGTCACTTGCCTTAAAAAAAAACACTCCCATCCTATATAATAAAAGCCTAATATGCTAAGTGTCTGGTTGACCAGTCGTCCGTTCAACCAATCAAAGCGTAATATGCTAATGATATACTACGGCCACTCAACCGCTCGCTATAACATGCACTGACCACCAGGGAGCAGACGCTCTGACCAGTAGGTTAGCTTGCTGCTGGGTTCCAGCCGACCAGGACTGAGCAAGATGGGCCGGAAATGCCCTGGAGCCCTCCTGTGGTCCCTCCCCAGCTGGCCAACCTCCCGCATCCTTCCCCTACCCCAATCGTTCTTCCATGGGGTCCTTTGGCCTGGCCTGTGCCCTCTCACAATCTAGGACCCCTTGGGGGATGTCGGAGAGCTGGTTTTGGCCCAATCCTGCAGGCCAGGCCAAGGGACTCCACTGTTGCACGAATTCGAGCACCGGGCCTCTAGTATAATATAATTAAAATAAAAATGTATATAATGGAATTTCAGTTGGATAGAGTTGCTTGCTGCAAGCTTCGTGCCTGAGTCCTGCTGTTAGGTTAAGGAATGGTGGAGCAATGTTGAAGACCTGCCATCAACAAAGTGACACTTGTTCCTTAAAATAGAGACTGGAAAGAGGATCAAAAAGAAAGCAACTTTTTTTCTTTCTCATTTTAAATACCATGTGTACTTATAATTTAGGCATTTCCCACTTTGGTATATACTGCTTCGGGTTTTAGACTTACAAAAGGCAAATACATTTGTTGAAATTTGATAGGCCTCATCCATCCTGCTACCTTCAAGCACTGAGAACACTATTTACTAACTGGACCCAAAAACATTTGCACATTTTTTTAAAAAAATATTTTTTTATTGATTTTTTACAGAGAGGAAGGGAGAGGGATAGAGAGTTAGAAACATCCATGAGAGAGAAACATCTATCAGCTGCCTCCTGCACACATCCTACTGGGGATGTGCCCGCAACCAAGTTACATGCCCTTGACGGGAATCGAACCTGGGACCCTTCAGTCCGCAGGCCGATGCTCTATCCACTGAGCCAAACCGGTTAGGGCGCACATTTTTTTTCTCATTATTTGTGCACAGCTTGGACCAACTACCACAGATTACGTCAGTTATAAGACACTCTCATGTGGGTCACCCAATGTGGCCCGCGGATGGGTCTTTGGATACTATCTGGCCCAAATCTTGACCCATCTCCACTTTCCTGGAAAGAGACTTGGAGTTCGAGGCCAAGGGCGATGTGCCCAAGGTCACGCAGAGGGCGGTGTAATTTTTGTGTGCGGGCGGGCCTCAGAACAAGCTACCTCGTCCCCGGGGGAGGCTGAAGATGGGTTGCCTGGCTGGCACCAGGCCGAACTCGTACCTCGGTGTTGATCCCAGTTGTCATGGCAGCGGCGTATTGTCCCGCCTCGTCTCTGTGACGTCGGGGAACCAGCGTCCAATGGGAAATCAGCGCTGCGTCCGGCTCCGCCTTTCCGGGCGGCCACCACCGACGGAGCCGAGCTAGAAGCCCGGACTGTGCGGGGCCGGCCGGGTCCAGCCGTGGCTGCGGCGAGTTACACCGTCCTCCGACCTGTCCGCTCCGCCGCGGCCCCGACCGCCAGCATGTTCCGGATGCTGAACAGCGGGTTTGAGGATGACCCCTTCTTCTCGTGAGTGTCCCCGCCAGCGCGCGGCAATTAGGGATTTTTCTAGGGAACTATTTTAAGGGGAAAGAGCGAGTTTGAGAGGGCGAAAGGGAGGCAGTTTGAGGAAGAGGAGGACTTTGGGGGGGGAGGGCGTGAGAAAGAAGGGAGAAGAGGACTTAGGGGTGAACGAGGGAGGGGAGAGGAGGTTTGGGGGGGCGTAGAGAGAAGCAAGAGAGTTTGGGTCCGTGAGGTGAAGTGAGAAGAGTTTGGGGAGCTGGGATGGGAAAGGACTTGGGGGGAGGAAGGAGGAGAGGAGGATTGGGGGCGTGAGGAGAGCCCAGATCTGAGCAGCCCTCCCCTGCACCCCGCACCCGGGGTGAGAGCTGCTCTCACTTGGCCAGACTTCGGTGCCCGCACCCCGCCCTTGGCTTTCCTCCTTGGGAGTGCGGCTTCCCCGCTGCAGGGGCTTTGCGGGGGCGGTAACTGCCTCTGGGTAACGGCCATCCCCCGTGGAACTGATGGCGAGAAGGATGCAGGCTCTCAGGACCTCCCACCCCTGTGTCAACTCCAAATGAGGGCTGCGGAGTGCCTTGTAGGAGGGCAGTTCTTTGAAAAGGGAAACATTCTCTAAAACAGCACTTTTAATCGTGTTTCTGAGCGCACCACGAAGTTGGAGAGGTGTGCTGCCTCTCACCTCCAGGGGCGTGGGAGTTGCCATGTGCAGTGTTTGTTTTTCTTGCTCGCTTTGTTGCAAAGCTGGCCTTGTTCGGGAAGGGACGCTGCCTCGGTCAGCAGTGCGAGAGGGCAGGGAAGCAGGGAGAGGGTGCATTTAACACCCCAGGTAGCAGGTGCCAACCCGTGGACCGGTCCAAGTGAAATTAATGTGATGCCTTAGGAGGATGACATCCAGAAATGAATTAGTTGTTCCATTATGATCTAGTTTTCTGGTTAAAAAAAAAATTCTTCTTTTGGTGATTATAGAAAAGTAATAATCTAATGTAATTGCGTCCCTAGAACAGGAAGATTTGTGATCCGTTTTTGCCCAAGTGTTTTGCCAGTTTGAATTTTAACTTGGTGTCCTTAATTTAATTAGATCTTTCTTTTAATTAAATTTAATTAAATTATTTCTCTAGGCAACTTAGGGACCCTGTTTTTTCAAGGTTAAAATGTTAACAGTTTACCTTCCATGTAGATTTTCTTAAAGGAAAATATTGACTTAAATGTTTAAAACCATATAACATCAAAGTAATAATTGAGAGAATAATTAACAGTGGAATAGCTACACCCACATTTAAGGAACCAAAGCTAATGAAACAAAGAGGACTATAGAAAATGTAATTAATACCTGCAGGAGACTTTAATTTCTAGTGTGACCGAAAAAGCTCAGTTGTACCAACTCTTCTGAAGGTTATTCACTAAACAGCAAACTCATTGTGCTGTTTTAGTTCACTTGTTTAGAAGCTATCGGGACATTTACAACCAGTGCCATTTTAACAGATTTCAAAGTTTGTATTATGATCTGCTCTTTGAAAAGCCTCTGAGAGTAGGGACTAAATATATCCATAGATTAGTGGAGCTGTTGAAGTGGTTCTTATGAAATTGTGACCTCAGTACAGTGGGTTAAGAAGATTATGATACACAGCTTTTCTGTTGTATTATGTCCTTGATCGTATCAAAAAGAGCAATGGCCTTAACTAAACTGTGAATGTATAATTAGTACCTTCTTTAAGCTGTCTAGCAAAAGTGTAATTTAAACTCTTAGGTGACTCTTTTGAGCAAAGGCAATGAACCCAAGGGTCAGGGTCAGAAATAGTAACAGACTACAAATAGTAGGCATGCCTCAAAGAACACGCTTCCCTGTGCTTAGGGTGGAAAAGACCATCAGTGACATGCCCGTGTAACATCAGTTCAGTCATCCCTTCTTTAAAGGTAGGAAGCTGTATCATAAAAATGTAAGATAAAATTATTGTCATTAACTTTATAAAACTGATTCATGCTTGTAATTTCTTTGCTCCACAACTAACTATATAGAGAGTAAACGCACTTTGAAGAGGTTAGAGGAAAATAAAAAAAACCCTGTGAGTTTATATATATTTCAGGTAACATCATTTGACCTACCCATTTTAACCCAAACTCAAATGAAATGAATATCCATTAATTAATATAAGTCAAACATAAGGAATTCATGCCATCTTTATATAAGCATTATCCCCATTGCTGACATTATGTGTCTGGTCACTGGGTTCCCTGTGGGTAGTTTAATGTCTGATACGTAGAAAGTTTTCAATAAATATTGTGTAATGATAATCTGGTGTCCTTGACTCTTTGTCTTGTCGTTGTTCTGGTATTTATTGCTGAAAGCAATTATTTGCATTCAACAGATGCCCTTATTGATGTGGCACTTTCTAATTTGAACAGTACCATTTCCTAAATAATCCATCAGTTCGGAACCAAGGATATCAATATAAGCACACTTTGTTACTTTACTAGTTATTTAAAAGTGAGAAGATTAAAACTATATACTTCTTGGATATAAAATTATAATTATTAAATAGTTTGGGACTGGTAAAATACTGTGGTCAAATTGTCAAATGCTTAAAATATCTGAGTAAAAACACAGTTAAAATATGTGGTTTTAAGTTCAAATATATTCATTTTAAATGTTTACCTTCACATAATAGCACATATTAAATTTCAACCAAAAATTAAAGAGAAACTTTAAAAGTGATATGTTAGTTTGTTTTATATATTTGGGATTTTTTGTATTTGTATCTTCTTATGTTGCTGAGCTGAAGTTATTTCAATGAAAATCGACTTATGGCATACCTTCATATATACCTTGTAAATAAATAATACTTGTAATTTGGTTAAAAACACAAAGGCTAAAAAACAATGGGTGGTACTTCCTGGCATGCAGTTTTCTCTCAAAGATGCTACTTTCCCCTCCCATTTGTATTTGCTAAAGAAGAAATAAAAATATGTGTATATTTGGGCAGGAAAACTAATTTGAGGTTAAAGTTATTTTGGTATCTATCCTATACCCTAACAGAGTTGATTACACTAATAAAAGAGAAACATGCAAATTGGTGTCACTCCGCTACACCCACCAGCCAATCAGGATGAGTATGCAAATTAACCCAACAAAGATAGTGGTTAATTTGCATATGCAGACGCAGAGCTAAGACTGAATACGACTGAAGAAGACTGAAGAGGCTTAGCTTCTCCGCTGCAGCCAGAGTGAAGGCCTGGGTCCCGGGTGCCAGAGGAAAACCGGTGCCGGCAACCAGGGATAGGAAGGCCTATTGCACGAATCTCTTCGTGCAATGGGCCTCTAGTTTACTATAAAAGTTTGCATATATTACAATCTAAAAATTTCTACTTTGTACAGAAACATGGTCTTCTGAGCTACAGAAATGGAATTCTGATCGTGCAAGTCTGAATATTTAAGCTATTAAATATTCAAGGCTCAGAAGCAGGTTGACATATCTATCAGCCTTATTTTTAATCATAAATTGTTAGCATTTCCTTAAGGCACCCAACTCTTCATATGGGCACCATATGTGTCTTTGGTCAAAGAACTGCATATATTCATAGGATTTTGTTTTTCCATTTCCTTAAGATCTTCACAGAAGCTGAAACTTACATTTTTATAATCTCTACTTAAATTTTTTAAAATTTCATTTTGCAATTTGGAGATAATTGGAGGACACTTCTTTTGGCATATTCATTGACTGAGTTGAAAGTAAATGTATTTCATATACAAGAAAGATATAGACTGATAATTTCTTTTCTTAATATGTTCTTATTGATTTTTTAGAAAGAGAGGGAAAGGGATAGAGAGATAGAAACATTGATGAGAGAGAAACATTATCAATTGGCTGCCTCCTACTGGGGACCAAGCCCACAGCCCAAGCATTTGCCCTGACAGGGAATCAAACCGCGACCTCTTGGTTCATGGATCAACGTTCAACCACTGAGCCACACTGGCAGGCTTGACTGATGTTTTCTTGTTTGAGAATATTGTCATAGCAGGAAATAAAAAGTACCTTACTAGATAAACTTTTGTGAACAATGTTTGAGGTTACTTACATATTTGTTTTCAGACATATAGTTTGAGGTAAGGTCTTCATTAAGATGATGTAGTTTGGTGCTAAATAGTATTCTAATTCTAATCATTTAATAAAGTTAGCTTTAGAGTACTTAGCTAAAATTTTAAGTTTTCATTTTCAGGGTCCCATTTTAAGACTCCTAACAGCTACTGTGAGTTTAGCACTTAAAAATGTATGTTCTCAGAAATACTTTTATAAGGATATTTCTTATAATTTAATTATACATATTTTAGGATATCATATTTATAGAATGAGGTACCATAAACCCTACACTGAAATAATTTTTAAGGTATACTTGATTTGGTGCATTTTTTGGTTCATTGGGTAGTTAAGGAGTACAACACATTTATGACATAGTTGGCTGGGTCAAGAAATGCCATTTGATAGCATCTAATCATATCTTAATGCTTAGTTCTATCAATAAACATTATAGCCCGGCTAGTGTGGCTTAATGGTTGAGCATGAACCTATGAACCAGGAGTTCATGATTCGATTCCCAGTCAGGGCACATGCCAGGCTTGCAGCTCAATCCCCAGTAGAAGACCTGCAGGAGGCAGCTGATCAATGATTCTCATTATTGATGTTTCTATCTCTCTATCCCTTGCCCTTCCTCTCCAAAATCAATTAAAAAATACATCTATGATAATAAAAGCATAATATGCTAATTAGACTGGAAGTCCTTCTGGACAACCTTCCAGACGAAGCCAGGGCTGCATGGGAAGTCCGAGTTCCAGGTGCCAGAGGGAAGCCCGTGCTGGCAGCTGGGGAAGGAAGGCCTACTCTTGCACTAATTTTGTGCATTGAGCCTCTAGTATTTAAAAATAAAAGTAAACATCTATACTAATAAAAGCCTAGGTGGCCCTCATGTGCGACATCATCACAAGATGGCCACCACAAGATGACCACGCGCACAGCGGAGGTGGGGCCCAGCAGCCGCTTCATGCGGTGAGGTCTGGGAGTCCCGCGGCTCCATGCAGCGTGGAGGAGGCCGGTCCTGGCGTCTTCTCCACCTCACGTGGAGGAGGCGGGTCACAGTGGAGGAGGCAGGTCGCAGCAGGAGAGGGCAGTTGTGAGCAATCGGGCTGGCAGGCGAGGGCAGTTGGGGGCCATTGGGCCAGCAGGGGAGGGCAGTTGGGGGCAATCGGGCCGGCAGGGTAGCGGTTAGGGGGCGATCAGGCTGGCAGGCAGAAGTGGGATCAGGCCTAAATCAGGCCTAATCCCCCGAGGGGTCCCAGATTGGAGACGGTGCAGGCCGGGCTGAGGGACACTCCTCCCCACCCCCCCGTGCATGAATTTCGTGCACCAGGCCACTAGTTATAAATAATCATGCAAAAGTAGGAGAGTACTTATAGGATGGGAGGGATCATAGTCATTCCTACAACTCAGTATCAAAGGTTTATGCCATACTATCATTTTAAACTGTGCTTCTAATTATTGGGAAAATAGATTGCCTGTAGCTATGTAATTCATTCTCCACATATTTCTTAAGTTTCTACTATATGCTCAGCCCTGTGGACTCTAACATAAATTTGTAGAAGTTATGGTCCATGCCCTCAAGATTTTCTTGAATGTTATGTGTATTATTTCTAGCTTTAAAATTTGGATCGCCTGATGTATTTTCTTTATGTACCCATACACCTCATTGAAACTAGGGAACATTTTTTTATTATTATGAGGATCATAACAATCTGCTGGCTAAGCAAGCTTTTGCTACTAGTATGTATAGTGGAAGGAAGGATGGAAGGAAGGAAGGGAGGAAGGGAGGAAAGAAGGACCGGAAGGAAGGAAGGAAGGAAGGAAGGAAGGAAGGAAGGAAGGAAGGAAGGAAGGAAGGAAGGAAAGAAGGGAGGGAGGGAGGGAGGGAGGGAGGAAGGGAGGGAGGGAGGGAGGAATTTCCTTTGATGAATGGGATTGCCATATCAATCTGAGACCCTTATGTAATAAATAATGTAATGGTTTTGTTTATAAGTATAAATATCTATATTCTTATACAGACTAAATAAAATTATAAGCTGTGCCCCCAAATATATATGTGCATGTGGATATATACATATGTATATTTGTATTTGAGCCTTAAAAGCAGGACTTATTCTGAAGTGAAACTATACCAGCCCTTAAAAAAAAAAAAAGCCAACTTTCATGCCCTGGCCGGTGTGGCTCAATTAGTTGGGCATCATCCCGTGCACCAAACACTTGCTGGTTTGATTCCCATATGTGGGGGTTGTGGGCTTGATCCCTTGTAGGGGGTGTTCAGGAGGCAATCAATCTATGGTTGGCTCTCGCATCAATGTTTCTCTTTCCTTCTCCCTTCTTCTAGCTCTAAAAAAAAAAATAATAATTAAGTTTAAAAAAAAGTTTATGTTGAAATTATTCCAAACAGGCCCAGAATCAATTTAAGAGTTAAAATTTGATGGGATGGGGGTAACAATTTATTTTTCCTAGCTTGTGATAGATTAATAACATGGAGTAGAAAAAGTACATTTAGTACCAAATGTCACTATGTTTGGTTGTGGTTTGTGTCAGTGATCTTGAAAGAGGCAGTATGGCCGTCATAATAAATAAAATTATAATAAATAATAAATAAATAATAAAATTTAATAAATAAATAATAAAGTTTTCCTGAAAGAATGAAACATTAATTTCAAAGGAGAACAATATGAATAGATAGAAATATATAAAAACTATTAACTTCTCACCTGATAAACTCTGTAGGAGGTTAATTTAAAAACACATTAAAACAGTTGGTGACTACTGCAAGAGATTTTTAGCGTTGATGAAAAAGAATTCACGCTTGAACAAGAGAAATCTTGAAGTCTTATTTGCAAGCAGTTGCTGTTCTGGGTAGACGTGAGTTGCACTCACTTCAGGGTCCAGCCAGATTTCTTCCTGAGTGGTCCCGACAGGTGCAAAAGCCAGGCTGCAAGCCCACTTTCATCTTAATGCTTTTTCCAACAGGCTGCCTTTTGTTCATGTCACTCAAAAAATAAAGATTTCTTTTTTAGCATTTGCCCTACATATAAATATACCTACTCATATTTAAATAAAGAGAACCCTGGGCAACATTTTAAATTAGCCACATTTAGTTGCTAAATTTCTAACCCAATTGTATGTAATGCAATCAGAAAAACAAGACTCACTAAATTGCATGTTTCTATAGGAAACACTTTATTTTCAGAGATGTGTTACTTTGTGTTTAACATTTTTATATCATAAAGGATAAATAAAGATATATTTTTATTATTATTCATAAGTGAATTATAGTGAATAAAAAGAACAGTCTGGCCAAATGCATAGTAGGTCTTTATGAGATATCGATTATCTATAAATTGTATTTATGGATAGTAGGTTTTTATGATATAACTAGAGGCCCAGTGCATGAACTTCGTGCATGGGTAGGGTCCCTAGGCCTGGTCGACGATCAGGGCCGATCTATGGGGCAACTGGCAAGGCAATCGGGAGGCCCCCACTGGCACCCACCTTGGCGGGCGTGGCGCCACCCACTCACCAGCCCCGGCCCCCAACCGCCGCTGGTCACCTCCTCTGTGAGGTGACCAGTGGAGCAATTGGGGGGGGCCCTGCTGGCACCCACCTTAGCCAGCCTGGGGCCTGTGGGCTGGGGGCAGCTCCTGCATTAAGCATCTGCCCCTTGGTGGTCTGTGTGTGTCATAGCGACTGGTCGTTCTGCCAGTCGTCCCACCATTTGGTCAATTTGCATATTAGGCTTTTATTGAATAGGATTCTATTCTAAAGTGTTCTTTTGTCACTTTAACAAACATCTTAGCTCAGAATACTTCATTGTTGTATTTATCTGCCTATTACTTATTTAAATTCCAACACTTACTTTTACATGATTTTCAACAGTGATTCTTTTCATGCACACCGAGAAAGTATGCGACAGATGATGAGAAGTTTTTCTGAACCTTTTGGAAGAGACTTGCTTAGCATCTCTGATGGTAGAAGAAGAGCTCATAATCGTTCAGGACGTGATGATGGGGAAAATTTTTTGACTGTAAGTTCTTTATTTTAAAGTTAGTGGGAATTTTAAGAAAGGTATTATAGAAAAATGTATCTATCATGATAGGATATGACTAATACTTATGCTATGGAAATAACTACTCTATAAAGGGAGGGACTTGTTGGAAAGCTTAACCCTTTAACAATGAACTGTTAGCTATATAGCATTTCACTATGCTACCTAAACTTTTAGGGTCATATGGTTATATATTATAAGCCAAATTTAAAGCATTGTTTTTCATATGCATATGTATGATTTGTTCTCACCTTAGAAATGCCTCCCATGTCTTAAATTAGAATAAGCAAGGCCATATATTTCCTGTCCCATACAATACTTTCTTTTCTACTTCAAAATAGCAGCCAAAACTATAGCATAATTATCACTATTGGACCAGGAAGAGCCAATCTTCTTCATAGTCAATTGACTTCTTCAAAGCCAATCTAAAATTTTAGATCTTCAAAATTTATATTAACTTTTAACTGTATTCAAAAGTCTTGCATAATTGCAGTATATTTTCCTAATTCTTGTCTGAGAGCAAAGCTAAGTTGCAACCATACTCATAGCAACAACAAATATCTCAGGCCCGGCCGGTGTGGCTCAGTGGTTGAGCATTGACCTATGATCCAGGAGGTCGCAGTTTGATTCCTCTTCAGGGCACATGCCTGGGTTGTGGGCCCAGTACCCAGTGGGAGGCTTGCGGAAGGCAGCCAATCCATGATTCTCTTTCATCATTGATGTTTCTCTCCCTCTCCCTTCCTTTCTCTGAAATAAATAAAAACAAATTTTAAAAAAATCTCAGGGTATTTAATATATCTTGACTATTTTCCTTTCTGTTTATTTCTATTGCTTTTTCAGCCTTAGGAATGGCAGTTCTAGAGTAACAAATCCATAGAAGTTTCTATAAAGATGAATCTCTGCAATTGGAATGTAGATATTTGGAACTCAGTGAACATTAAATTGATCAATTAGAAAACTTCCAGAATCTTCCAGGAAAAAAAAACAAAAACATCTTTTCATATTTTCTGTTTTCAATCATCTTAAATAGAGCAAAATATTTTAAATACTTCTAAGAAGTTTAATGGACAGAATTACATTTACCATATATATATATATTCAACTTCTATAAAAGTCTAATATTAAAATCAAAGGATAAATTATCAAAGAGGGAAGAAAAATCAAATGTAACATTCTAAAATTTTATCTTTCACATGACCATTGAAATATTTTGTATATCTGCTATAACCAGAGCAAGGGAAGAATAGAGCTTTATATAGTGCTTTGTATTTATGTCCTAAATGAGCTACTCATAGCTTTTGTGAAAGAAGCAAGAAGTGACAATTTTATTCCCTTGTAAGTAAGTATACTACGTAGATCTGTTTGTAATTCAGCTATAAAGTTCTTACTGAGGCTGCCTGTCTACATCAGCTGTAAGCTGCTGGTCGTTCACTGGAAATGGAACCTAATCTTTTTTTCCTGGGTACTTGTGCTTAAAACAAAAATTAGAAATTGACTGCAGACGATGAAAGAGAGTAGTGCTAAGTTTGAAAGAACACAGCCAAAACAACAATAGGCTTTTTGAGCATGCTAGCTGACCTATTAATACAAAGTTTCTCTCTTTTTGTGAAGTTATGTTTCAAATTGAGTGTTTTGGTGGAGCAGTAAGCCGTTATGCTGATGCTTTTAAATAGACACCTTGAACCTGTTTTTCTTCTTTTGGGGGGGCCATTTCTTGACATTTGTCATCTTCACCAGCCATATTATGAGGGAAAACAGAGATTCCTACAAAAGTCGGAGAAGCATCAGCTATGCCATTTCCTTGGGTTTGTGTTGTTAGCATTTTCTTCAGTTCATGATTTCTTTATGGGGCTATTTTTAAGCCAGTTGTCCATTTTGAGAAGATTAATTTTATTTAAAATTAGATAATTTAATCTTTAAATGTATTTAATTAGGCAATTTATCATTCAAGATGTGACATGTGAGCATCTGACATTTAGATTGAGTGTTGGTACCAGAATCAATAAAAAGAAATAAAAAGAGGTATTATTTTTCTTTCAGTGACAAGAAATAGAAGAATTTTATTGGTGCATCCAAGACACTTTGGAGATTACTGTTGTAGATATACAGTAATAAGTATATATCATTTGATATACAATTTTTAATGTAAACACAGTTTTTTCTATTTTTCAACATAAGTTACACAGGAAAAAAATTATCACTGACTATATATATATATAGCTTTTACCCAGAAATTCAAAATTTATTTTCAACATTTGAAACTCTCAAGTAATGAAAGTTTTTCATTTGTATACATGTGTCTAATTTTTTTTTTCATCTTTAGCTATTGAGGAGTATAATTTTTGAACTATAAATTTTTATTATTCTATCTATTACACTTAACATTCTTTTGCCTATTGAAGGCCGTAAATACTTTTACATCTATGTGTGTGATCCTTTCTGAAGTCTGTATTTTTTATTTCATAAATTAGTTCTTAGGAGGTATTTATTAAAATTTTTGTCCAATATCTCTACTAATCTTTTGAAATGTTATTAATGTAGATAGATTTTTACTTTTAATCAGTTACAGGCAAGATTAACTGATCTTTTAAAAATATGGAATAGCTGAGCAAAGGAAAGATGATATAATCTTAATCATTGTACATTATGTTTTAATTAATTTTGGTGTGAATTTGCTTTTCCTTTGAGATATGTGAGTATTAAGCCATAGCAAATACTTTTTAACTGCCTTTAATAAATACTAGAGTAGTCATATTTAAAAGTGATATATGGTGTCTCCTATTTGCCTGCCAGGCTCCTGTCAGGCTGTACAATGAATAATAAGCAGGGAATTTTAAAAATATATGCTGAGTTCTGTTTGATTAAAAGGTTCCATAATTTTACTAGCACTGAACTAGGTGAGTATATAGTGCATTTCTTTCTTTTCCCGGGATTATCATATAATAAATATCATAACCAAATTAATTGGATTTTTTTCTAGGCAGTGAATTCTCTTGTGCCTTTTGGCAGTTTTGGTGGTATGGTTCGTATCATGAGACAAAACCATTTTAGCATTATTTCCTAACATATTTATTTTTCATTAACTCAAGCAAATTGAATTGGCATGCAGCTTTACTTTTATAGTAGTGGCTTTTTAGTATTTGTACTGAAAACCTGTTTCACGTATTAAGTTTATTTTAGAGTGTGTTAGCATGTGTTTTCTGAAGTAAGTCCTATCCACATATATAAAATCAGTCCTCAAAAATAAAAAGTACATTTTAATAGATGAATGAGCGTTCACTTGATTTCCGAAAGGGATTACAAGTTGGAGACGTGCTTATGATGACTTTCCAGCAGGCGAACAGCACCAGCCCTTAGGTGGACAAGCACGTTCTGCAAAGCTCAGATCGGCTGCTTTCTCTCCGTCTCTACTGGCAGCTTGTGCTGCTTTGTCTTCCCCACTTCCAGATGTGCCTGTGCTGCACCCAGCTTTTCTCCCACCTTGTTTCTTTGGGCTCGTGTCCTATTTTCTGTAATGCTACTTTCTAACACATTGGAAGGCAGTCTGAGGAGTGGCAGAGAATAGCATGACTTTGGAACATTTCCTATGGATGCATCTACACTCTCATGAAAAAGTTTTTTTTAATTCTCTTGTGCCCGACTTCAACTATTTGTCTCCTTAAAGTTTAACCTTCCTGATCAGAGTTTTCAGTGGGACAAAGAAAAGAAGCATTTATAACAGAGTTATCAGTAAAATGATAGGAAGTTTGACATGCTGTGGGAGCACAGATAGGAAAAAGCCTGTAACCCTTTGGGGGTGGGGGATAGAGGTCAATCAGAGAAGACTCCACGAACCTTAAGGATTAGGAGGAGTTAGCCAGGAAAAACAGGGAGGGCAGAAGAGTCCTCAACACAGAGGAAGCAGCACCTGCAAAGACCTGGAGGCTAAGGAGCGCAAGAACATTTAGGATCACTTGGCCCCAGAGTATGAGTTGGAGAGTCGATGTAGAGGAGGATGGAGGGGTAACCGAGGACTTCTTTCAGCTTGGTAAGGACTGTGGACATTATCATAAGAGCAGAGGAAGCAGTTGATCAGTTTTTATCAAAATAGTAATAGAGTCAGGTTCTCATTTAAACAGATCATTGTGCTTGAAGGGGAGGGAGAAATTAGAAGGGACCACAGTGGAGGCAGGGCAGTCATGAGGCTGTTAAAGTGTTGTGAGTAGTATTCACAACTGCTACTTGGGTGATGGCTGTGCTGATCATGAGAAATAATCTCATTGAGAGAATTAAAGAGGTGAATGGATAGAACTTGGTGATTGATAGGGTTACAGGAGCAGTAGAGAAAGAGAATCCCACTGAGATAAGACAGAGCATTGATATGGTGTAGATATGAGGGCAGGAATGGCCAAAAGGATCATTTCACTTTGGGGCCTTTTGTATTTGAGGCATTTGTGGGTTGCCTGGGTAGATTTACCCATCTCGTAAATAGTTGGATATAGGGGTTTGAGCTGAGCTAGAGAGAATTTGTTTATTCATTCAGCAAATATTTATTGAGCCTTCCTATATGGCAGGAAGTGTTTCTAAAGTATTGGGAGTATAGTAGTGAATAAGACAGCCCTGCCTTCTCAGAGGTTCTTTTTATCGAGTGGGAAACAACTGCACGATTTCAGGTCGTCCAAGTACTTCCAAGTACTCTGAAGGAGATGATGCAGGGGAATGATACAGTGAGGGAGGTGAGCAGAGATTGGTTTAGATAGGGGGTCTTTCTAAGACGGTAGTACTCGAATGCTGGGCGGAAAGTACCTATGCTGAGTCAGGGGAAAGCGTTCTGGGCAGAGAGGAGAGCATGTGTACAAAGTTCCTGAAGGCCTTGCGAGCCCACTGGACTCTCAGCTGTACTTTGTACTCCTACTTTTGTCACTCCAAGGTGCTGGGCCACCCAGAGAAGGTACAGATACATCTCTTGATGGCTGATTTGACAGTGAATTGAGCATAGGGCAGAATATACCCAAACATCTGATCTTCTTTTCTTCCTTCTCCCTCTTCTCCTCCTCTTCCTTGGGCCAGCTCCCTTTCAGCTCTTTAAGAATTGTGTCTCTCCTGCAGCCTGGTTATTTAGAATGTTTCCTGAATCTCTGAAATGCAGGTTAATTATATTGCAGCCCAAGGATGTATCAGTATCTCCTCAATGTGCATTTGTGTTCTGTACTGTGTTAAGTGCGTGTTCTAAATATTAACAAAATTATGGGAATATGGTTTTCCCATCCATTTTTTTTACTAGCAATAAAAACCCAGCAGCGGGCAAAACCATAAATAGGCCTATGATAATTTTTTGTTGAGTCCTAGCTTGGCACACAGCAAAAGGACCTCCAGTAGGGCTGAAATATCAGCATGAATCACAGTGCCTAACAGGACTCGAAAGACTCCTCCTGCTTGAGTGACTTGAACCAAACTTTCTCTCTGTTTAATAGTAGTAGACAGTGCATTGGGTGGCACATTAGAATGTGTGCTTTGCTTTTTAATTTCTGGTGAATATTCCAGTGATAAAACCTAAAATTATTATAGATTTTTCTAGAGCAGTTTCTCAGATGTGACGCTGCTGACACTTTGGGCTGATAATTCTTTTTGTGTTTTAATAATTATAAAGTCAGTGTGTTTTTTACTCCTTATTGTTGAAAGTATTACATAGGTCCCCTTTTTCCCTCATTGACCTCTCTCACCCTGCCCCGCCCTTCAACCCAGGCCTTCACCACCCTATTGTCTGTGTCCATGGGTTATGCATATATACATATGAGTTCGTTGGTTGATCTCTTCCCACCCACCCATGCTCCCCTGCCTTCCCTCTGAGGTTTTTCAGTCTGTTCGATGCTTCTATGTCTCTGGGTCTGTTTTTTGTTCATCGGTTTATGTTGTTCATTAGATTCCACATATGAGTGAGATCATGTGATACTTATCTTTCTCTGACTGGCTTTATTTTGTGTAACATAATGCTCTCCAGGCTGGGGGCTGCCCTATGCTTTGTAAGATGTTTAGCGGTATTCCTGGCCTCTACGCACTATATGCCAGTCATACAGCCTCCTCAGTCTTGACAAACAAAACTGAGTATTTCCCTGGATAACCCCCCTGGAGTCAGTCTCTCTTGGTTGAGGACCACTGTTCTAGAGGAATTCTCAGCTCTCCTCGTAAAGGAGCATGCGTCAGGCGTCAAGGGTGTGCCCTCTGAGCCTTCAGTGGTAGGCGGCAAATTGGTAGTGAGCGAACCTCTATCACCTGGACCCCACAATGATGAAAAGAAGGGCTGGCTCAACTTCTGTCAGCCCTGTGGTCCTGGTGGGGGTGACACAGGTATCTTATGCCCAAGTTTTATTTATTTGCGTGGTGGGGTATTAAGAGAGGGACGAAGGAAAGATTTGAAGACTAGTCTATGCTAGACCTGTCCCAGCCCAGAATACATCAGTGTTTATATATTAGCTAAATATGTTTTAAGAAAGTTGATGAATGATACTGTGTATATATTTATATGTTCTTGCACATACAGGGTGGGGCAAAAGTAGGTTTACAGTTGTTCATATGGAAAATAATACAATAATCTATATATATAAAAGCCTAAGCGACTGGTTGGCCGGCCAGCCAGCTGGCCAGTAGCTATGATGCACACTGACCACCAGGGGGCAGATGCTCAACGCAGGAGCGGAAACTACAGATATGGAAACATGGAACAGACATGGAGAGGGCGGGAAGAGATTAACCAAAGGTCTTATATGCATACTAGAGGCCCGGTGCACGGATTCATATACCAGTGGGGTCCCTCAGCCTGGCCTGCGGGGATTAGACCGAAACTGGCTCTCCGACATCCCCCAAGGGGTCCCGGATTGCAAGAGGGCACAGGCCAGGCTGAGGGACTCCACTGGTGCACCAATCCGTGCACCGGGCCTCTAGTTAATAAATAATAATACAAGAATAAACTCTGTGTTTTGCATACTCACAACTGTAAACCTACTATTGCCCCACCCTCTATATCTGTGTGTTTGTGTGTGTGTACATACATGTATGTATGCATGTATTTATAGTGTTATGGCTCCCTAATCATTTATATGTTGGCTATTTGGGATTTCTGTGTATGCTTTAATTATATTCTTTGACAAATCATTTTCATTGTATAGTCTTTAAATTATCTTTGCTTGGTCAATTACTGCATGAGATCCCACTGCATAAATTGAGAAAAAAAGTTTCAGCTGTTTTGGAATGGGTGATTTGTTTCCATCCTGTTATACTTATAGTTAATAACATACTTCCTAATATCCTGTAGCATACAGATGTCAGCCCTTTTCAGGCAGTGGACCGAATGATGTTAAATATGCGAAACAGTATGCAGGAATTACAAAGAAACTTTGTAAGTACTAAAACATTGATGAGAACATTATTTTCAGTTACTGGTACCCGATATTATAGTGGCTTTCAAAATCTTTTAAACCATGATACACAGTAGTTAAAAATATATCTTATTCATAGCATCTGTCTTTGATAGTGATGTGATAAAATGACACTTTCACCAAAAATATATATATATTTATGTCCTATGTCATGATACAGTACACAATACTTGCGTGCTAAAAAAAATATACCTGGAAAAAGTTTAAGAAAATGATCATATTATTTACAATATGTGCTGATATATTCTATTTTATTTCAGATTTTAAAAAATCCTGGTCACAACCCACAAAATTGATTCCACAACCAACAAGTTTGAGAAAAATAGCATGAATTAACTTTCAAAATTAAAAAAATTCAACCTCAAAAGCATTTGTTCTGCTGAAGGTCACTATTGTAAATGAACATTTTAAAAGAATTTAGATTTTTAAATTATTTTATAACTTTGTCTACTTAAAAGCAATTGTATCATCTAAGTAATTAAGTTTTAGTGTTTAAAAAATTCTGAAAATTTTGGAATGATGTTTAGACACTGAATTAGATCCATGTCATCCAAATACTAGTCCTACCATTCTTACTTTTCTACTCAATATTCACATCAAAACAATAACTTGATTCAATCTGAAGAAGGCCCATGTTATTTTAATCTTCTAATTTGAAATCTAAGGATCATTTCAGAATGATTTTAGTAATTAGCAATCTGGTACCCACAGGAGGTATAAAACTCTTGGTGTATGGTTAATTGGCTCAACCTTGGCAAACTAGCACATAAGCATCAACCACTGACTAAAAGTATCACAGCATCTATATTTAAGTCTAAGCCATAGGTCTTTGATCCCAAAGACTTAAGGATCTTTGAGTGACGCGCTTGTATTTCTCACTAGGAGGTGGGAATTGGTGGCTAAAAAGGAAGGAAGTTAGGACCTTCCTGGTAGTGCCATTTGTATATACCATACCGATAGCATAGTATCCTTAGTAGAACTTCTGGTTGTGTTATTACTTATTTGAGTTCTCTGACATTAGTTCTGCATATTTGACTAAACTTTCTGAATTCACAATTTATATTTGTAGGGTAACCTTTCAATGGATCCAAATGGACATTCGTTTACCTCTTCCTCAGTTATGACTTATTCCAAAGTAGGAGATGAACCGCCAAGGATTTTCCAGGCCTCAACTCAAACCCGTCGGGCTCCAGGCGGAGTAAGTATTTTCTAAGCAGTGTTAGAGCTTTATAGAGTTGTGGAATGATTGGCTCTATCAAAGGTTAATTATTCAAACTTGACCTGGTTCTGTGGGGGGGGATGTGGAGGAGAGAAGACCCCGCCACTATGAAAAACAATAAAGCATTTTTTGTCTCCCCACCCAACCTTTATTTATGTGAATATCTGTTGATGTTTATCAACTTTACATGTTGACAGATACATAGACACTAAAAGAAATCTTTGTCAACAGGGGGATGAGAGCATGAGGGGGGGGGGGGGAGTAGGGGGTTAATGGGGGGATGAGGACACATTTATAACACCTTAACCAATAAAGAAATAAAAAAAAGAAATCTTTGTCTCATGAAACAAATGTCTACTTTTAACTTATATTTGAAGTAAATGAATTTTTTAACTCATGGGATATTTCAAGTATACAGAAAGGATATAAAGAATAATATAGGGTCCTCTGCCAGCGCCCGCCGGGGCCTGTTCGCGTCGACTGACCAGAGTCCGCGAATTCTCCGCTCCAAGCCGGTCCGGACTGCCCCGACCCCAGCTTTCTATCCTTTGAAACCACTGAGAATAATGTCCCTGCATCAATTTTTACTAGAGCCAATCACCTGTCATGCCTGGAACAGGGATCGTACCCAGATTGCCTTAGCCCCAATAATCATGAAGCTCACATCTATAAAAAGAACGGGAGCCAGTGGGTGAAAGCTCAGGAACTCAAGCACAACGGACACATCACAGGTATCGACTGGGCTCCCAAGAGCGACCGCGTCATCACTTGCGGGGCAGACCGCAATGCCTGTGTCTGGAGTCAGAAAGATGGTGTCTGGAAGCCAACCCTGGTGATCCTGAGAATTAACCGTGCAGCCACTTTTGTCAAGTGGTCCCCACTAGAGAACAAATTTGCTGTGGGAAGTGGAGCAAGACTCATTTCTGTTGTTACTTTGAGTCTGAAAATGACCAGTGGGTAAGCAAGAACATTATAAAAAGCCAATTCGCTCCACGGTCCTCAGCTTGGACTGACATCCCAACAATGTTTTGCTGGCTTCAGGATCATGTGATTTCAAATGCAGGGTGTTTTCTGCGTACATTAAAGAAGTGGATGGAAAGCCAGCCAGTACACCCTGGGGCAGCAAGATGCCTTTTGGTCAGCTGATGTCAGAGTTTGGTGGCAGTGGTACTGGTGGCAGTGGTACTGGTGGCTGTGGTACTGGTGGCTGGGTGCATGGTGTCAGCTTCTCAGCCAGTGGGAGTCAGCTGGCCTGGGTCAGCCACGACAGCACCGTGTCTGTTGCCGATGTCTCAAAAAGAGTGCAGGTCTCAAGTCTGAAAACAGAGTTCCTGGCCCTCCTGAGTGTGTCATTTGCCTCGGAGAATAGCGTTGGAGCCGCCCGCCATGACTGCTGCCCAATGCTCTTTAGCTATGATGACCGCAGCTGCTTGACTTTCGTCTCCCAGCTAGACATTCCAAAACAGAGCATCCAGCGCAACATGTCTGCCATGGAACGCTTCTGCAACATGAGCAAGAGGGCCACAACCTAGGACCGCAATACAGCCTCGGAGACTCTGCACCAGAATAGCATCACTCAAGTATCTAGTATTTATGAGGTGGACAAGCAAGACTGTCGCAAATTTTGCACTACTGGCATCGATGGAGCCATGACAATTTGGGATTTCAAGACCTTAGAGTTTTCCATCCAGGGCCTCTGGATAATGTGAAGCTGAGTGAGCCTCCCAGATCCAGCATGACAGACTGACAGACTGACAGACTGCCCCACGGCAGCTCCACCGTGTGCATGATGGTGAGGAGAGCCAGCCGCAAGGAAACTCTGAAGACACATATCGCGCAAATGTTGTTTGTGTGGTTTTGTTTGAATATCATTGGTGAAAGTGTTGGATTTTTAAAAGCAGCAGTGATTGAGTTTTGTTTGTATTTTGGTTTTTTTGGGGGTTTTTTTTGGTTTTGGTTTTTGCTATTTCATTCCATTTTTGACCAAAGCTTCTCTTTTAGTAGTTTATTATGGAAATTGTCACACTAACTTAAAAGAAAGGGTGGAGAGATATGTAAATTGTTAAAAATTTAAATAAAAATGCTGAATATGTAAAAAAAGAATATTATTAATATTTATATGTCTTAAATCACAACATTTTTCTCTGTTTAAGTTGTCTCTTGTTTTGTTTTGTTTTTAAGCAAGAAACTTTGCAGATGCAGTTAAAGCTTCCAATGCCTTCCTCCCTACTTGGTCCCTTTTCCTTTTCTCCCTCCCCCAAAGAGCACCATTTTCCTATATCTGGAATTTATCATGCTCATGCAGGTCTTTATAATTTTGTTACTTATATATGCTTCATAAATAATATAATGAATTATTTTCAAGTTTCTAAACTTTATGTAAATGGTGTCATTTTGCATGTGTCCTCTGCAACTTGACTTTGCTCAATAATATGCCTCAGATTTATTCAAGTTGATATGTATTTAGCTCTGGTTTCTTTATCTTCCTAATAGTATCCCAAATATGATTAAATAGCAGTTTTTAAATCTATTTTTCTACTGATAAACATTTTGAGTATTTCTAATTTTTCATTTATTCATATTTACAAAAGTCTCCTTGTGCAAAAGATCTAGGAATGGCATTGGCTGGGTGTAGGAGGTATGTATCACTTTGCATTAGAAATTACACTATCACACAGTGATTGAAACAGTCAGCTTCCACAAACTCTGGTATAAGAGTTCACATTTCTCCATTTCTTTGTTAGTAATTATAGTAAAAGAGTTAGGTTTGCCTATCTAATGGGTGTGAGTGGTTAATTTCTTTAGTTCTTACATATTAGTTATATCTTTTAATGATGCTTTTGCAATAGTGCAGCTAATTCACCTCTGACATTTTAATTTTAACTTGCTGTAAATTACATGCATCATAAACATAAACAGAATATAAATGTAGATGTCCCCTAGAGAACCATATTAATAGCTTTGGCTATCATAGATAGTCTAATAACCCATAGAATTCATAGGTAGGAGTCATGAGATTCAGTCTCATCAACATGACTGCTGAATAATTAGCTGCCCTTATTTATAGGAATGCTAGCATGTATTACTATTACATTGTCAAGGGCAGTGTCAAAGGCACTAAGTTTTCCAAAATTAAGTTATTCTTTGTTTTAACATTTGATTACAATTTTGAAAAAATTTGTATTGGTCCTATTTGTCCTAGACATTTTAATTTCACACAGTTCAGGAAATATCAGAGAATTATTACCATAATTTTACTGCAAGTTGGTAGTGGAACTGAGTGCCCATTGTTTTTAGAACAGTAGATTGATGGTCTAATCTCTGTAGTAAACAGGCCCTGAGGAGTTTAGAATTAGAACCATTCTATGTATCTATATATATAAAAGGCTAATATGCAAAGTGTCCCCTCGGAAGTTTGACTAGGAGAACGGTAGTTTGATTGCTCGCTGTGACGTGCACTTTCCACCAGGGGTCGGCACAGAACATGGCAGGGGACCAGTGGTGGCGGCAGGGCGCTGAGGGAGTGAGAGAAGGAGGAGGCGGGGAGGCAGGGGAAACCGTGTGGTGGCAGCACGTGGGTGGCAAGGGAAGGAGGAGGCGTGGAGGCGGGGGGAACCATGCCATGGCGGCGTGCAGGCAGCGAGGGAAGGAGAAGCCAGGGAGGTGGGGAACCTGATCAGCCTTGATTTCCAGCCAGGCCTAGGGACCCTACCCATGCATGAATTTTGTGCACCAGGTCTCTAGTATTTAAATAATAGCTCATTTTTATTTCCTTTACTTTTACAGATAAAGGAAACTAGGAAAGCATTGAGAGATTCTGACAGTGGACTAGAAAAAATGGCTGTTGGTCATCATCTCCATGACCGAGCTCATGTTATCAAAAAATCAAAGAACAACAAGACTGGAGATGAAGAGGTCAACCAGGAGTTCATCAATATGAATGAAAGTAAGTGTTTGCAGAAAATAGCATTCTTCCTAGTAAAGTTAAAATAGCACCTGCACTGGTGGAACTTGAATATTTTTTGTAGAAATATTTCATAAGAAGTCGTTTTGAGGTAGTTTATGAGTGTGTAGGAAATACCTTATCAAAGTAATACATTGTGTTTTCATAATTTCATAGTAGATCTGTTTTTATAGTAATTTTGGTAATGCTGAGTACCATTTTATGTGCTACTATGTTCTATTTGGGAAATGGAATATTTTTAATTGTTATTTAGTAGATTCAGTAGGCGAAATGAGTTCTGATTTTCAAAGAAGTACATTTGAAAAATGTAAAAAAGTATAAAGAAGAAAATTATCCATAATTTCAACCCAAAATAACTACTATTAATGTTTTAGTGTATTTATTCCTAATAATGTTATGTATATATCAACATATATACTTTTTTCAAAGTTAATATTTTAGTGTTTATATAATTTATATAGTGCTTATTTTAATTCTCCATTATAATTGTGAACAGTCACCTATGATATTTTCAAAAACATTTTAAATGGTTACCTTCATGAATAGGCCATAATTTATTTGAATGATTTGGTATTTTTGGATATTTAGGCTTTTATATCAATAAGATTTTAATTTTTAATTTTTGGTATTGTTAGAAATAGATATAATGTAATATATAACATATCAAGTAAATTTTTTTCACTTTCTAGATTTTACATTCATTTTTAAGTGAATTTGTCTTTCCCATATCCTAATTCTTCTGGTTGTAGTTTTAAAGTTATATTCATCTCCTATTTTCAGAAAGTATCCTGAACAAAAATATTTTAATACCATAAAGGGTTTGAATTATTATATAATTTTAGAAAGAGAATTTCTCTTAAGGTTGGAGTTTGATAAACTTATTCTTATGCAATGAAATGGAAGCCACAACATCTTAACCTTTCTTTACTTTTAACTTTTATAATTTTGTCATATCCTATCTAATAAAGAGGGACTATACTAATTGACCCTCACACCATTGCAAAGATGGTGGCATCCACGGCTAATAAGGAGGGAATATGCTAATTGACTGCCCCACCCTCAGATATGGCGGCGCCCACAGCCAATAAGGAGGGAATATACTAATTGACTGCCATGCCCTCAAAGATGGTGTTGCCCATAGCCAATAGGGAGGGAATATGCTAATTGACTGCCACACCCTCAAATATGGCGGTGCCCACAGCCACAAGATGGTAGCGCCCAGTCCCCTCAGCCCCCCCGGGGCAGCAGGCATCCGGCCTTGCCGCACACCTGCCTCCAGAGTCTCCCAGTCCCCTCAACCCCCCAGCCGCCCAGGGCTGCCCAAGACTCAGGTAACCAGGGCTGGCTGAGGCTTGCGCTGCCGACAGTGGCGGCAGCAGAGGTGTGATGGGGGCGTCACCTTCCCCTGATAACTGGGTTGCCTCCTGCCCCTGAGGGCTCCCGACTGTGAGAGGGAGCAGGACAGGCTGAGGGACCCTCCCCTCCAGTGTATGAATTTTCATGCACCGGGCCTCTAGTTGAAATATAATTAACATACTAAAGAAAGATTTAGTGAAGGAATACATTATTATAAAGGCAGTCTGAAAGAACCAGTATTGCCATTTATCTGTTGTTATTATGGAAGTGAGGTTACCTACTTCATAACAACATAAGTTGACAGTCAAAATGAGTAACCTGTCTTAGGAAATTGACAACAGACACTTGTGAGGCCAAATTACATAGGAAGATGGTGAGGGTAATAGGAGTGCTAGCCACAAGAGGAGTGCCCAAATACAGAGAAAAAGGATGATCATTATAGGAAGACCCAGGAAGAAAGACTGAAAGTCGGTATAATAGGGTCAAGGGGTCCATTGGGTAGAATGATGTGATATCCAGGCAGGTCTGTGAAAAAGCAGATCATCAATGACAAAATTATCAATAGGAATAGGAGAGGAACAAACAGAAAAGGAAATATCACCCTGAGCCAAAGACCTTTGTATTTGAAGCAGTTTCCTGTCTCTATCTTGAGGTTAGATTGATGGAAACATTGGGCTAGAATGAAGTTTGTAAGGAGCAAGACATTTACTGACCGACTGATACCTTAATCTTACTCCTTTGTTTCGATATTTAATGTAGGTGATGCTCATGCTTTTGATGATGAGTGGCAAAATGAGATTTTAAAGTACAAACAAGGGAGACAGTGGTGCAATCTGGAAAACACCAGGATGCGAAGTGTTGGGCATGAGAATTCAGGAGCCCGAGAACTTAAAAGAAGGTAAGAGTTATTTCTAAAATAAATTGTGGTGTTCAAAGAATAGTTAGGAAAAAAGTTACCTAATTTTATCTCTGTTATCAAGAAGTTCTCATTAACATCCAAGTTGTTTTCATCAACAATTTTTGTGAAAGATGTCATTTACATTATATCTGAGTATTCCACACCAGTTTAATTTTATACCTAAAAAATAATAATATTTCAGGATTACATGATTAGTAACTCACTAGCAAATTATGCTTCAGAAGATAAGGGCTATATCCTCCTATAAGGAACGTGCTATAACATAATTATTCATGTGAAACAGATTTTAATGTATGTCAGAAGCTTTGTGCAGAATTTCACGTGCCAGCATCTTTTATTTTTAAAATACCTGTTTAAAGTTTAGAGCACTAATATTTTCTGTAGGAAATCTCCCATATTAATTTTAGGTAGTATTTGTCTCACTTTGAAAAGTTTATTGATAAAAGCCTAACAGTGGTAAGAGTGACTATGAAATCCAGGTCCCAGTGAAAGAAAGCATGTTCTTTATAAATGACCTATAATTTATGGTCCTATCGGGCATTTTCTGTAAACTAGAACCATGTGATAGGACCTTCTGAAGTGATTTTCCGCAGTGATGAAAATGTTCTATGTCTGTACTGTCCAAAAATGTAGCCACTAGTCACATGTAGCTATGGATGGAATCACACATCCTCAGTGGCTGGTGCAACTGAGGAACTGAATTTTATTAAAATATAAATGACATTTCTAGTGGCTGCCATGTTGGGCAGCATGGTTAAACCAGGCATAGTTAGATCTATCTCGGGAAAGCAGCGGCGGCTTTCTTAAATGTCAAGGGAAATGACATATGTTTTTCAAAGCTATTGAGAAATTGTTAAGATAAAACCTTGCTTAAATCACAGTGATTTTTTTAACATGTTTGTATTGATTTGTAAACCGTTGACTATTTAAAAAAATAGTATTAATTTTTATATGTATATTTCTCAGGGAGAAATCTCATCAACGTCCAGGCATTGAAAGTGGAAGAAGATCAAATGTTTTCGTGGACAAACTCAACATCAAAGGATCACCTGTGAAAATCAACAAAAAATAAACAGTCTTGCATTTGATGTGTTCAGTTTAGGTTGTTTTACAGAGCAAGTAATGGTGCTGGGTAATACACATAAGACCAATCTCCTGTTGTTAAATCAGTACTGTACTTAGCAACTTTCTTCTGATATCTCAATGTTCGTGGAAGGCCAAGCATTGTGTTGTCCCTACTTTAGAAATAAAACTTTGATTTTCAGCAATGTGGCAAAGTTGTTAAATATTTAATCAAACTCTTCACTTTAAAACATACTAATTTTCAAAGCTCACGTGCTGATTTTGCTTTCCCGGTTATTTTCCTGTTGGCTGTGTATTCTTTTATACAAGATTGAATGTGGCGCTAGTTCTATATAATTAGTTTTAAGAAAGTTAAATGTTTAAAAAATTGTCTCAATTTACATTTAACACCACTCGAGGGTCATGTTAATGAGGTTAAAGTCATTTACTTCAAATTTTACAATGTGTTATGTAGCCAGCTAGCTTAAAGATTTTTTAAAAATAAAGCAGAACTATATTAGTACTGGCTTGTGATAAATTTGTTATCATTTTGATAAAATAAAGAGCAATCAAATAGTTCATTTTCAAAGTATTTTAAACTGCTAATATACATGAGTTTTCTTCTTGTAGTGTCTTTATACAGTATATTTTTCGTTCTATATTGCATTCTTAACATTTATCAGACTTTACACTGACCTTTCTGTGTATTGTCTTAAGATAGCGTATTTCTACTCTCCTTTCCTACAAACACTTAATCTGTCTCCACGGTTAACATTCTGAAGTTGGAGTGTCCTTGGAGAAACTCTGCTCAGCCTTTCTGTGACATTTAGAAAAATGCATTTGGTATTCTGCAAACCTGAGTGATTGATTGTCTCAAAATTTCTTAGACAGGTGATGTGTGTGTTTGACTTACTAAGTCAATTGGTCCCTTTTTAATTATACCATTTAAAAAATCATCTCTAGCATTTTTATTCTAGAATTAAAGCATTAATTCATTTTTATAAAAGTTAGGTTTGAACTCTATTAGAATATAAAATCTTATCTCTTAAGTCTTTGTTGTTTCAAGGGGAAAAATAGGACAAAAAAAGCCACTGTCTTCCTTTTTTAACTTGGGAAGTAGAATTACATGATTGTGCTTATACTCTTGTAGTTTTCTATATCATATCCTGTTAATTTTACTAGTTGTTGTTTCATGCCTTTAATGAGTCACTAAGATGCATATGTATCAATTTTTATAATGGAAAGTGATTTAGCATGTATTAGTTAAAGATGGTAAAATTTTTCTTTTCCACATACTTTAGTGTACTAATAACATGGTATAACATATTTAGTAGTTATCAAAAGGCATAAATTTTAAAGAACACTTTTGCATAAATTCACTTGTTAGAGCAAAATCTCAAGAGTAGGTACTGTCATTATTCTCCTTTTGCCTAAATCATTATACTGATAACTGGAATCACTATATTCAAATATGAAAACACTTTATAAATAATTGTTCTTAAAACAGTATAACTTCTGTGCATCATATAGCCATTAGATAATTCATGGATACTTTTTTCCTCCTAATTTATCATGGAAATTAAGAAAAAAACAAAATTAAATATACCTATTTCTTATCCCAGAGTACTTCCTAAGGGGCCACTAGACAAATCTTTATGTTCACATGATGCTGAAAATGAGGTTTTTCAGAATTTATTTTTACCATAATGCTGACGTCAACCAGTATAAAAAAAGAAGGCTCTCTGTAGCCTGTAGCTCACATAGGATTTTTTCTTAACGGACAACATTGATCTTTCTGGAACTCTGGGTCTTAAGGGATTGTAAGAATATGAACAATCCGTGAGTGTGGCCTTGGTAATAAGGCCAAGTTGCATAGTTAGGCTCCTTGCCACTTTGGAGGTCTTCCTGGTGCTGGCAGTCTCAGGGATAAGCTTTCCTTACCTTCATGACTCCATTGTCCGTTACTGTCACGGGGCAGTGCCGGAGCACATTGGAGTCAGATGGTGCCTGCAAGGGGCAGTGTGATGGTCATTGGAGATGGGGCTGTTGGGTGTGATTAGGTCATGGGGATGGGGCCCTCATGAATAGAATGAGTGACTTTATAGGAGACCCAGAGAGCTTCCTTGCCCTTACTTCCATGTGAACACAGAGTGATGTTGACTGCCTTTGAATGAGGGAGTATTTCTCACCAGACACTGAATCTTCTGTCCTTGCTCTTGGGCTTCCCAGCCTCCAAACCTACATGAAATTTCTATTGTTTATAAGCCAACCAGTCTATGGTCTTGTTGTTTCAGCAGCTGGATGAACTAAAATAGTGGTCTTAGGCTGATGAGGCTGGGACCATTTGTGGAGATTCTACTAAGGCTCAACGTAGACCCTTCCTGCAATGAATAGGACCTTCAGTTTGGTAACTACGTACATATCTAAGACCTTTTAAGGCCCCTCTGTCCCTGATTACATAGGTTTTGCAGTAAACTGCCTTCTGATGATCTCTTTGGCCCTAATGTCATGCTGGGGTTTGGAGGTTCTGAGTAGACGTTGGTGTCCTCTGGTGAATTTGGCTATAAACACATTTATCCTCTGTTTCCCCACCATTTTATATTATTTGTCCATGAAAACTTATCTGAGTCTTGCCTTTGTATGAGAAGTTTGCTTTGGGAGAATCCTTCTATCCACCCCTGTTGCCATCTAACCACATGATGCTCAGGTCAGTGACCAGCCTGAGACAGACGTCGGAATACTTTACATTTGAGAGCACATCAGGCCGTTTTTCATGGCTTGTCAGCTAACAGACTTGCACTGCCTCTGGCATACGTTTAGCAAGGAGCTGCAGTAACCACTTTGGGGAACTGTGACATGATGAAGACTTTCACTTGAGAGGCACCTGAGAAGACAAGACCCCAAAGAGGAGAGCCTTGGTGTTATTTGTCTAAAGAAACCATGTTATTTATATAGAAGGCCACCCATTTTTATTTTCCGGGCTTTTTAATGATAGGGCTTATATTTAAACTCCTCTCTTCTTGAATAGGGAAGGCAATGCGCCTTTTACAGGGATACTTTCCTGTTTTTATTATTAAATTAATTAAACAAGGAGTCCATTAGTTTGAGGCGGTTTTAATGCCTTAGTAGCCCCTGAGAGCAAAGCAAAACCTGAGCCTGCAATGCCCTCAAGGTTAAGAAATTGAAACCTAAACACAGTTAGGCTTTCCCCAATCAGACAACTGCCTAAGCTATAGCCAATCACCGAACCTCCTCGCTCTGCTTCAGCCTCCTCTTTTAAGTCTTTCCCCTAGCTCAGTGGTCGGCAAACTCATTAGTCAACAGAGCCAAATATCAACAGTACAACGATTGAAATTTCTTTTGAGAGCCAAATTTTTTAAACTTAAACTATATAGGTAGGTACATTGTTATTAACTTAATTAGGGTACTCTTAAGCGGGCCTTTGCTAAAAACGTCCTCAATCTGAGGGGTCGACCTCAGCGAATGTACCCCCACTTCTTCTAATGCCACTTCTTCAAAATAGACTCACCCAGGCTGAAAACCGACTTCTGCACATGGGCCACGAAGTTTCAATTGCACTGTATATGTGCACCCGCAGGTGGTATTTTGTGGAAGAGCCACACTCAAGGGGCCAAAGAGCCGCATGTGGCTCGTAAGCCGCAGTTTGCTGACCACTGCCCTAGCTGATGGAGTGCTCCGAAACACTTCCAGAGTGACGCTGCCCTTTTGGAACTGATTTTGCTCAAACTTCTTGCTATGCCTCAGTTTATCTTCTAACAGTATACAGATGGCTCTAGCTAAATGTTAGCTAGAACTTTAGTTTTTCAAATCCTCATTTAACTTCTCAAAACTTTAGAAATGTTAAATTGATCTTTAGATATTTGGACAATTTCTATTTAAGTAAAAGTTATACAAAGTTTTGGTTACTAAAGATAGTTTCAATTTATCTTTATTTTTATACATTATAAAATGACTGAATTAACACAATGTTCAAATAGTTTGGATTATATATGTGTATATATATGTGTATATATATGTATATATATGTGTGTGTATATATATATGTGTATATATATATGTATGTATATATGTGTATATATGTATATATATACTAGAGGCCTGGTGCACAAAAATTTGTGCACTCGGGGGGCAGGCGGGTCCCTCAGCCCGGCCTGTGCCCTCTCGCAGTCTGGGACCCCTCAGGAGATGACCACTTGCTGGCTTAGGCCTGCTCCCCGGGAGATTGGGCCTAAGATGGCAATCAGACATCCCTCTGGCAGCCCGGGAGCCCTCGGGGGATGTCCACTTGCCAGCGGGGAGCAAGCCTAAGCTGCAGTCGGACATCCTTAGCGCTGCTGAGGAGGCAGGAGAGGCTCCAACCACCACCGCTGTACTGGCAGCCATCAGCCTGGCTTGTGACTGAGCAGAGCTCCTCCCATGTGAGAGCACCCTGACCACCAGAGGGCAGCTCCTGCATTGAGCGTCTGCCCCCTGGTGGTCAGTGTGTGTCATAGTGACCAGTCATTCCCAGTCCTTCTGCTGTTAGGGTCAGTTTGCATATTACCCTTTTACTATATAGGATAGAGGCCTGGTGCATGGGTGGGGGCCGGCTGGTTTGCTCTGAAGGGTGTCCTGGATCAGGGTGGGGGTCCCGCTTGGGTGCCTGGCCAGCCTGGATGAGGGGATGATGGCTGTTTGCAGCTGGTCACACCCCCTTCAGGGTGGGGGTCCCCACTGGAGTGCCTGGCCAGTCTGGGTGAGGGGCTGAGGGCCGTTTTCAGGCTGGCGGGTGACTGAAGCTCCCAACCTCTTCTTCTTTTCTTTTCTTTTTTCTTTTTTTTTTATTCTGGGATTTATTTACTTTCTATGGCTGTCACTGGAGCTAAGAGCTGGCTTTAGCTCTGAGGCTCGGCTCCAGCTCTGAGACCTTGGCTGCTGAAAGCAGGTATCTGGGTTTGTTTGGCTTCTATAATTGAAACACTGTTGCAGCTCCAGCTCTGAGGCCCGGCTGGCTGAAAGCAGGTTTCTGGGTTTGTTTAGCTTCTATAATTGCAACATTGTTTCTTATACTGCACCTCAGAGGCCGGCAGCGGCAGGCGGGGAATCTTGGCTTCCTCCATCACTGGAGCAAGCAAGCCTCCTGTTTGCTTCAGCTGCCTGGCTGCCGGCCGCCATCTTGGTTGGCAGTTAATTTGCATATCGCCCTGATTAGCCCATGGGAAGCGTGTTAGAGGTACGATTAATTACCATGTTTGTCTATTATTAGATAGGATACATACATATATATACACATACATACCATTTTAAAACTTAACAGAGGCAATTATGTGCACTCATAAAAATTGAGCTAAATAGTGCTTGGTTTTCTATCTTGCAGTTTTCTATGTAAACAAAACAAAGTTGATTACTTTGGCTACAAGTGGTATTAATAAAATAATTAAGAATATACTTGGTTTGCCCTAACTGGTTTGGCTCAGTGGATAGAGAGTCAGCCTGTGGACTGAAAGGTCCCAGGTTCGATTCCGGTCAAGGGCATGTACCTTGGTTGTGGGCACATCTCCAGTAGGAGGTGTGCAGGAGGCAGCTGATCAATGTTTCTCTCTCATCGATGTTTCTAACTATCTCTCTCCCTTCCTCTCTGTAAAAAATCAATAAAATATATATTTTTAAAAAAAGAGTATACTTGGTTTAATTACAGAAAAATAATATATATACACACAAGATAATGAGTATGCATTTTTACTGAAGGAAATTTTGTTAAAGTGGTTATAGATACACTTTTATTTGACACTAGTGGCCCAGTACACAAATTCGTGCACATTGAAAGGAAATTAATTAGAAGATCTATTTTAATATCGCTATTCACCCTTTATAACACAAGTATCAACCAAATTCATAATTGACAATAACAGATCAAAACACACACGTGCGATTGGCGCCAGCGGGAGCTTTATATGTATCGCGCATGTGCGAGTCATCTTAGCCTTTTATAGATATAGAATAAACTTACTTAATTAGACCTGCTTCCTGATGTAGCTAAACTTTTTCCAGCCCAGTGAAGCACCCCAACTTCTCTTTCAGGTAATTGTCAGCAACACAGCAATAACTATCAACTCAAAAGCAGATTATTATTGTAGATCACGCAGGGAGAACAAAGGGTAAAATATTTGACTATATTCTGTGCAGTGAGAAAACCTGAAGTCATTTTCAAGGTCCACCATTTCTTCTTTTCAGTTGGGTCAAGTTTCTAAACTTTCTAAATCTCTGTTTTCCAGCTAATGAAAAGAAAATAGGATTTCACCGAGTCTCCTATCTACCTACTCCAGGACTTATGTGCACATCAAATGAGATGAGGCATGGGAAAACGCTTCACAGATATTTGGTTAAAGTGTAAAATGTTTGCACCTGACTATTAGGCAAGTTGTGTTCCTGGGCTGAAGAAACTCCAAGGAGGCTAGTCGCTAGGGAGAGGAAGCTGGGTGTTGCTACGTGCCATCATTACCCAATGCTCACAGTTACCGTTTCTGGGCTGGGCTGGGCTGTGGGCTGCATTTTGCACCACTGTGACTTGTTAGGCTGTCGCTCTGGGGTGGTGGCAGGGCCTGTGTCACACTTGGGGGAAGCCAAGTGTTGCTTTGTGGGAGCCAGGTCCGTGGTGCCGTTTCTTTGTAAATGGCCAGTGCACATCATGGCAGCTCCTGCGTTGAGCATCTGCCCCCTGGTGGTTAGTGAGAGTCATAGCAACCAGTTGGATGGTCGGGCACTTAGCATATTATCCTTTTATATACATAGATAATTATCTTAAAATTAAAGTAAAAACCTTAATTTTATTACCATTTACATAATTACATATATTTAACATATATTTTAGCCAAATACATAGAAAAGCTTATAAAGACTACATTTTTTAAAGACTATAAATGAAAAAGTTTATTTAAAGATATATTCAATTTTAATAAATTTATCAAAGCAGCTTACAAATCCTTTAATGTAAATTAATACATAGATGATATGCAAAAAGATTCAAAATTCATCAGTGAGTCTGATTTTTTTTGTCTTTGTAATTTATTTCTATTTACTTGATCTTATTCATTCATTCATTTTAACAAATACTTATTGAACATCTAGTACATACAGGGTTACAGCAATTAACAAAACCCAATCACTGTCCTTATGGAACTGATATTCCCATCGGCAGTCAGACAATGAACAAGTATGTATAATACCTGGATATATCTAAGAAGTGCTCTGCAGGCAAATGAAGCAGCCTGAGAAATGGAAAGGGAGGAACTTGTTTAGAAGAGTTGGTTAGGGAGCAGCTCACTGCTAGAGGCTCTTTGAACTGATAGAAGAAAGTAAGGGGAAGAGGCACGCTGCTGCCTGGGAGGACCGAGGACTCTGGTCCCGTGAGGGTGAGCGAAGAGGCCATGTGGCCGGAGCAACCCGGCAAGGGGAGTAGAGCTGCATTGGCTTAGCTGCTCAAGCAGGGCCGTAGGTGCTTCCTGTGACATATCCATTTCACTTTATGAAAAATTTCAAATCTACACAAAAGTACAGATAACAGCCACGATGAATTCCTGGATGGAGGGTCTGCAGCAGGAAACGACAGGACCTGGCGTGGTCACCGTGTTGAGAATACGCAGCTATCTGCTGCAGTTTTCCTGTCGATGTGGCAGTGCTGGAGAGCTGGGGAGAAGGGGCAGCTTCGGATCTATTTTTGAAGGCAGTGCCTATAGCATATGTTGACAGATTAGGGTGTCAAAGAGGGGTGTCAAAGTGACGAACGTTTGTGATATGGGCAACAACGGAGTTTCTATTTATACAATGAAGACTGCGGAGGGCTTGGGAGGAAGACCAGGAGCTCCGTTTTGGACGCTAAGTTTGAGATGCCGCTAAGAGATTCAAGCGGAATCATCTAGGATACTGTGTTCCTTGGATTGGACATATAACGTCTAATTAACAACAAACAATGACGGAACATCTCCAAATGAGAAAACGCACAAATAATGGATAGTTCTTATCTTTCCTTGTTCTCTTCAGGTCATGTTCTTCAGATAATTATTTTTTATATTTGTTATAGCATAGATAAAAAGTTTGCACCTTTTTCACTTAAATTCTGTAATAAACATTTCTCCACATTGCTATGTGGGGAAAATTTTCACGTTTAAAGGCTTGCATCTTGCCCTGACCGGTTTGGCTCAGTGGATAGAGCGTCGGCCTGCGGACTGAAGGGTCCCAGGTTCGATTCTGGTCAATGGCATGTACCTTGGTTGTGGGCACATCCCCAGTAGGGGGTGTGCAGGAGGCAGCTGATCGATGTTTCTCTCTCATCGATGTTTCTAACTCTCTATCCCTCTCCCTTCCTCTCTGTAAAAAAATCAATAAAATATATTTAAAAAAAATAAATAAAGGCTTGCATCTTTCTGGGAATATGCAAAAGCTTGATTAGAGCCGCAAAGCGGTTGCACTTTCTCTTCCGAGCCGGCAGAGGACGCCCGGACAGCGGAGGGCGCTGCTCTGCTCTGACGACCGGAAGCTCCTCCCTCTTTCCCTTCGGTGCCCCCTCGCGTCCTTCGCCCCGGAAGTGCTCCCCGGGCCCTGGTCGCCGGCGTGACTTTGAACGCTCGGGCTGCGGTGCGGGTTGCGGAGCGGAGCCGGAGCCGCGGGACCTTCGTACTTGCTCCGTGTTTGCCATGAGGCTGCTGGGAGCAGCCTTCGCCTCGGCGGTGGGCCGCGGGCCGCTCCCGCGGGTCCCGGCCGCCCTGGGCTGGCGGGGGAAGCAGGTATCCGTGCCCGGCGAGGTAAACCAGGGGGCGGCCCTGGGCCCTGGCGGCCCTCGGGGGCCGGGTTGGTCTGCACCCCTCCCCTCCCTGGCGCCTCGTGCCCTCGCCGCTGCTGGTGCCCGGGGAGGCCGGACGTGCCCTCGGTGTGTGATGGAGCCTGTTCCTCTGGCTGCACCTGAAGGTGGAGTGACTGGAGGGAAGATGAAGACAGCTGAGCACGGAGTGTGCCCGGGGCTCGGACCCGCGGCCTCCGACTCTTCATCAAGTGCTCTTTTCCCTCTAGACCAGTGGTTCTCAACCTTCCTGATGCCGCGACCCTTTAATACAGTTCCTCATGTTGTGGTGACCCCCACCCATAAAATTATTTTCGTTGCTCCTTCATAACTGTAATTTTGCTACTGTTGTGAATCGTCATGTGAATATCTGATATGCAGGATGTACTATTTCATTGTTACGAAGTGAACATAATTAAAGCATAGTGATTAATCACAAAAACAATACGTAATTATATATGTGTTTTCCGATGGTCTTAGGCGACCCCTGTGAAAGGGTCGTGCGACCCCCAAAGGGGTCGCGACGCACAGGTTGAGAACCGCTGCTCTACAGTGTGGCTGGTCCGACTGCCCCCCCTCAGCCTGCACTGGGCGGTTTGATGAGGCGCTAACCCCGGGTGCTTTCCTGTGGTCTGGCTTCTGCCTTCTGCCGGGGGCGCAGAGAAGCAGGGTTCAGTGGGAGTGGAGCCCGTCCTGTCAGGCAGACCTCAGCCGCCTTGCTCGCTGGTGTCTCAGGGGTTGGCTCAACTTCGAGCCTGACGCCCGGATTCCATTGAATACTTTACCCACCTTTTCCAAGGCCTCGGCCTTCCTTTCCCCAAAGGTGGCCGCAGTGCATTCTGGATGTACAGTCCTATAGGAAGAGGTGTATATTGTGTCTTGATTCCACACATGCAAGATTTGGCCCCCTCCCCCGATTAATAGAAAGTATGTTTTTTTTTTAATGTCCTTGTTTTGGGGCAGAAGGAACTGGAAACTTTTGTTGGCTGCCTTGGAGCTCTTGGCACCAGTGCATAGAGCACATGAGGCCTCAGACATTCTTGCTCGCTGTGAACCACAATAAAGGTGGGGGCCGGGGAGGGGGCAGTCCAAGTAAAATTTAAACTAAAAGCTATTTCCCAGTCAAGTAGCTGTTGGGAGCTGTCTTTCTGATTTTATCAGCCCCAGTGTATATTTTCATAAACCTGTAACATTCCCCAAAAGTGTCTGCTCCTTTTGTTTAATCAATTTATTTTAATACTAGAGGCCCGATGCACGAAATTTGTGCAAGAGTAGGCCTTCCTTCCCCTGGCTGCTGGCACTGGCTTCCCTCACAGCCCCAGCTTCATCAGAAGGAAGTCCGGAAGGACGTCCAGTCTAATTAGCATATTACGCTTTTATTAGTATAGATAGCTTTTTTTATTTAATCCTTTTTAAGAATATATATTTACTGTCCTCTCTTGCAGTCTCTCCTTTGATTACAAGAGTTGCAGGTTGAGACATTTATTCTTCCTTTCCAGATGATCTCAGATGACATTTTGTGTCCGTTGAGATTCTTTGGAGGAAAGATGTCCACCAACCCATTTTAGTTGCCTGTTGTTACCTTGTAAAATGTTCAATAAGTTGAGCTTTTTTTTCCCCTCCAGGTTAATTGGAAGGTCTGCAGATGGTGTTCATCAGGGAAGATTCCTAATGAGAGGATAAGAAATATTGGAATCTCAGCTCACATTGATTCTGGGAAAACGACATTAACAGAACGAGTGCTTTACTACACTGGCAGAATTGCAAAGATGCACGAGGTAGATGGTTCGTGTTGATCCCGATTAGTTAGAGCTTGGTTTTAATTGTTTTGTGGCTATGATTTAATAAACTTTACAAAACCTGAAAGGTTTAAAGAATGGTAGCAGTGGATCTTTAATCAAAATCATATTACACAGTGGATAGCTCAAGTAGGCTTGAAATATTGCTCTGAGGAATCGATCTAGTGATCATCATTGTAGGTATACTGAGTAGGTGGTCTTTTGAGTATGTTAAATTCCGTAATGTGATGTGTCCTTAAGCAGCCATTAAAATAGGTATTTACATAATTTTTTTAATGTTATGGAGAGATGTTTATAATGTTAAGTGGAAAAAAAGATTAAAAATGATGCATAGTATGAGCTTAATAGTTAAAAACTTTTAAGAAACTCTCCTGAAGAAATTATATATCAATGAGTAACTTAACTCTCCATTTAAAAATATTCCTTCAGATGAAGATCATCGTTTTAAATCGCATACTTTAAAAGCTGAATCCTCCCCTCCCGGGCCTCGAAATCCACATATAGCTGAGCAGGCAGAAGCTGTTCTCTGAACAGCTCCTCACAGACCAGCAGAGGGCTGGCGGGCAGGAGCAGTGCCGAAGGGGCAAGGATGGCTCTAAGACTGGGTGACTGCTCCATGGCAGTAGTTGCTGAGAACGGATTGAAAAAGGGTTAGGCAGGTAATGGAGGGCAGAATCTGTAATCAGCTTTCTATGTCATGAGATGATACGGTTTGACAAATGAGACTTCCCTGCTAATTGCATCATTTAACTACCTGCGCTCTGGTTCCATCTCTGTAAAAATGTCTTTGCTTCTTAGAATGCAGGGACAGAGAACTCTGAATTGCTGTACTTGTGTTTAGGTGAAAGGTAAAGATGGAGTTGGTGCTGTCATGGACTCCATGGAACTAGAGAGACAAAGAGGAATCACTATTCAGTCAGCGGCCACCTATACCATGTGGAAAGATGTCAACATCAACATCATAGATACTCCTGGTGAGGTTTCTGCTTTGTTGCAGCTTGTTTGGGCAGCACACAGTGAGCTCCTTCCTCTGCTGTGCCACAGCTTATATGTGTGTATCAAATAATACTCAAAAGCGTGACTGAGTCTCTGTCAGAGAAGTGTGACGTGGGACCTAGAGCGCCTCATCCTTTTGTGGTTTCCCTGGAAAATAGTGCTAATCACTTGTGAGTAGGAGGGTTCGTGCCTTTTGCCTGTTGCAGCTGATTCCAGAGGTCCCCATGCCCATGTATCTTTTCGAAGTGATCTTGTTGGGCCCCTGGACCTTATGGTGAGTGAATGGGATTGGTGATTTTTAAAATTTACATTCTAATTAGAAGCCTTATGTGATGAGCAGAGATACAGAAACTTTTAATTGTGCATGTTATAAAACTTCAGGCTGCTCTCTAAAACCCTCACACACTTGTCTCATTTAGGGCATGTGGACTTCACAATAGAAGTTGAAAGGGCCCTGAGAGTGCTGGATGGCGCAATCCTTGTTGTCTGTGCAGTCGGAGGGGTGCAGTGCCAGACCATGACTGTGAATCGGCAGATGAAGCGCTACAATGTTCCGTTTCTCACTTTCATTAACAAACTGGACCGAATGGGCTCCAACCCCGCCAGGGCGCTGCAGCAAATGAGGTACTGATCCTTAGAAGAACAGGGGTGTGATGATCTGCATGATAAACTTTATATCCAGAACAATTAATTCAGTGTCATTAAGCTTTATCCTTACATTCCCCCCCCCCCCCCTTTTTAAATTTATTGAGTGATTTAGTAAATGGTGCATTGATGTCAGTAGTTTGGTTTTGGTTTATGGTGTGACCTCATCAACTGCCTTCTCTGTAAGATGGGGGAAATACTACTTGAATTGTAGGGATGCTGAAGGTGAAGTCAGAAAGTAATCTGGCAATTTATGCTCTTTTGCTATAATTAGAGAAGTTATAATCTAAAGTAGATTCTAAAAGTACTTTGTGTTTATTTAGACAAATCTAGAGGATCCCCTTTAGTTTAACCTTTACTTGAAGAATTTAATTAATGCCCTGAAGTAGTATGCTGTATTTCCTTGCTCTCATGGTCAAATACCTGCTAAGACAACAGGAACACTTCCGCTCTGTGCCAGGGATAACCCAGTGGTATTTATAGCGTGTTGCATTGCACAATTCTATATATTTTCAGATAGCCTTTGAAAAGAGTCAGTCTCACTTTTCACCTCTTGTAGATGTGTAAGTGGAGCTCATTTCACAAGAGAGCTGATAGACACAAGAAAGACATAGGCAGCAAAGTTCATGATAGTGGAAAGACTGAGAGTGATGTGTCTGATGACAAAAGATCTGGTGTTGAGGAACTTTAAGTGACTGTATTGCTGTATGCACTTTGATAAAAGTGATATATTTGAGAATATGAGAGTAAAATTTGTCCTTTATTGGATACTTGTAAAATTTTCTTGGGAAAATGAAACATTTTTACTTTTCATCTTTATGACTATATTTTAATTGTGGTTGGCAATATAGGGACTCTTTCTACTAAGTCTTTTTCTGAATTTTAGGAGTATTCTCTTTTTGCATCTATTTGACTAATTTGGTTTACTCCACTCCCTTTTTACCTGTTTTCTCATTTTGTAACTCCCTTTAAACATATTTTGAAACTTCATTTGGTCTCTGTGTTTTAATTTCTGCATCTGGTCTCTGTGCCATACTTTCTGTCTCTGTTTTGGACTGGGCAATGACTAATTCTTGAGGTCAGTCTTCTAGTTCACTAATCTGCTATTCATCCGCATCCCTTCAGTTATTTAGCCTGTTTGTTCTTTTTAATTTCAGCAATTATATATAGTTAATTTTCATACACTTTCTCTTTTATTGCAATATTTTTATTAATAGAGATAATTACTTCTCAGACCTTTACATTTTATTTTCTTCTAGTATCTCTCTCCTTGGAGGTTAGTACTATTTCTTGAGCTCAGACCTCTCTTTCAAGCTATTGATTTCCTTCAATTATTTGTTGATTCCTAGTTATCTAGCCGTAATCATAGATGGGCACCTAGAATCTAGGTAGCTAGAACATATTTCTCCTTAAGTGAGAATCCCTGTCTGTGAGTGTAGGTTTTATTCAGTAGATGTGCCTGATGGAGTTATAGGCTGATAATAAGGGTCTGACTTTAACACCTGCTCTGAGAGTTTTCCCCCAAGAACTTCCCTTCACATAGCTGTATTCTGTTTTGCTAGAGTCAGCTGTTCAAGAATGAGATGTGGACATAGTTATCCTACTATCCTTCTAGAGTTCTTTTTATTGCCTAAATAGGGTTGTAGCTTCGTGAGCATGATGAGTTTGGCTGTCAGTCTGTTCTCAACTGCTTTATATCTTCTGTTCTGACTGCTGATGACACCCCCTCCCAAAGTAAACAGCATCTACCATTACATTTTTTTTTTTAATTTCAAAGGGATTTGGGGAGAAAAAAGGAGGTAAGAATGTGTGTTTTTATTTTTCAGGTCTAAACTAAATCATAATGCAGCATTTGTGCAGATACCCATTGGTTTGGAGGGTGACTTTAAAGGTATTATAGATCTTATTGAGGAACGAGCCATCTATTTTGATGGAGACTTTGGGTAAGTATTAAAAATATACTGTTAAATAACTCTTACATTTTAAAAGATATTGAAGAGAAGGAAAAGGATGAGTTATTTAAACAAACAACTTTTGAAATATGGCTGGAAGAATATCCTCTATGATGATTTTGTTTTACTGCCTTTAATCCTAGTTGCTTCCCATTTTGCCTAGTATTCATTCCAAGGGAGAGTACGTTATTTGTTGGGTAATATATTTGAATTGTATTATGACCTGCATGGTATGGTGGAAGGAGGCCTTCAGCCTGAGCTAGTAATGTAATGTTGCATTCATTCATTCAGTCTGCGAACTTTTAGGGGGGGCAGCTACATCCTGGATATTGTGATAAAAACTGGAAAGAAAATACGCATCATAAATATTCCCTCTACCTACTTCATGGTATTGCAAAGATAAAAAGACTACTATGTAAAAAGCAATTAAAGATTGTACAGATGTGGTTTAGGCAATACAAGAAGCAAATTGGTAAATGACATGGTATTTGGTTCATCAGTCAACTTTTGAGTGACTTTTGCATGTAAATCACTATGGTTTCTCACTGATTATCAAACCATGGCATTCAGGAAAATCACCTGGAGAGCTTTAACAAACACATATTCCTGTGACCACCTCCAGAGATTCTGATTCAGTAGCTCTTAGGGTGGGGCCTGGAATGTGCATTCTGGAAAGCTCTCAAAGACGCTGATGTTGCAGGTCTACAGACCACACTTTGAGTGCCACTAATCTAGACAATGTGGGGGAGTCATAAATGACCCTTTGTTCTGAGTAGTGGCCTCAGCAGCCTGGCAGTTTTTCCAAAGGTACTTCTTGAGGGGTTTCCTTCCTTTGCTTTGGAACTAGGATTGCTGGTCTGGCAGGTAGGTAAAGGGTGTCGTGATCAGTTAAACAGAATTTATCTTGATCAGCCACCTTGTGGGCAGGAAAAAGATGGGAGCTGTCCAGCAGATGAAGTGTTTCTCACACCTCTTGTGTTACAACTGAGTAATGACAACAAGTTTGTTTATTATTCCTTACAATGTAAGGCCCAAGAGGACAGGGATTTTTTATCAACTTTATTCATTGCTATTTTCCCCAGCCCTAGAGGTGTCTGGTACATAATAGGGACTCAAAAAATGTTTGTAAATAAACAAATAAATCCACTTCCCTAGAATTACCAGGGCACAAGTTTCTGTCTTCTAAATTAGAGGCTTTTAAACTTGTTGCACATCAGAACCAGAGATGGCACTTCTTAATATACCTGCCCCCTTTCCCAGCCTGGACCACTGGATTTGTATATTTTGATTCTGACATAAAAGTCTAAGCACTAAAGAGCTTAACAGAAAGGAAGAAATTAAGTTCTAAAGACTATGAAGAACATTCTTTAGAAGTATTTGCAATTGGCTTTTGCTTTTTTATTTAGGTACATGTTTTCTGAAAAGATTATTATTTTTTTTGACATTAGTTTCCATTTTAAAGATACTTTGAAAACTTTCGTACTAATATTTCTAAATATCAAGTATATTCACTTCTTGGTTGTATATATTTTATCTGTGTCTCTTACCTATTTGGCCTCTACTAAGGAATGGAGAATGGGCTAAGGTTGAAGAGTCTGTCGTTTTTAGTAAACCTTTTTTTTCCGTATTTTTTTCCTTTATTGATTAAGGTATTACATATGTGTCCTTATAACCCCATTGCCCCCCCCCCCCCCCACTCATGCCCTCACCTCCCTGGTGTCTGTATCCATTGGTTAGGCTTATATGCATGCATACAAGTCCTTTGGTTGATCTCTCCCCCTTACCCCTGCTCTCCCCCTTACACCCGCCTTCCTCTACCTTCCCTCTGAGGTTTGACAGTCTGATTGATGTTTCTCTGTCTCTGGATCTGTTTTTGTTCATCAGTATGTTGTTCATTATATTCCACAAATGAGTGAGATCATGTAATATTTATCTTTCTCTGGCTGGCTTATTTCGCTTAGCATAATGCTCTCCAGTTCAATCCATGCTGTAGCAAATGGTAAGAATTCCTTTTTTACCACAGCATAGTATTCCATTGTGTAGATGTACCACTGTTTTTTAATCCACTCATCTGCTGATGGGCACTTAGGCTGTTTCCAAATCTTAGCTATGGTAAATTGTGCTGCTATGAACATAGGGGTGCGTATATTCTTTCTGATTGGTGTTTCTAGTTTCTTGGGATGTATTCCTAGAAGTGGGATCACTGGATCAAATGGGAGTTCCATCTTTAGTTTTATGAGGAAATTCCATACTGTTCTCCACAGTGGCTGCACCAGTCTGCATTCCCACCAGCAATGCATGAGTGTTCCCTTTTCTCCGCATCCTCTCCAGGACTTGTCATTTGTTGATTTGTTGATGATAGCCAGTCTGACAGGTGTGAGATGGTACCACATTGTTGTTTTGATTTGCATCTCTCGGATGATTAGTGACTTTGAGCATGTTTTCATATGTCTCTTGGCTTTCTGAATGTCCTCTTTCGAAAAGTGTCTATTTAGGTCCTTTGCCCATTTTTTTGATTGGATTGTTTATCTTCCTTTTGTTAAGTTGTATGAGTTGCCTGTAAATGTTGGCAATTAAACCCTTATCGGTGATAACATTGGCAAATATGTTCTCCCATGCAGTGGGCTTTCTTGTTGTTTTGTTGATAGTTTCTTTTGTTGTGCAGAAGCTTTTTATTTTATTTATTTTTATATAGTCCCATTTGTTTATTTTCTCTTTAGTTTCCAATGCCCTAGGAGCTGTATTGGTGAAGATACTGCTTCAGCATATGTCTGAGATTTTGCTGCCTGTGGGTTCCTCTAATATTTTTATGGTTTCCCGTCTTATGTTTAAGTCCTTTATCCATTTTGAGTTTATTTTTGTGTATGGTGTAAGTTGGTGGTCTAGTTTCATGTTTTTGCATGTATCTGTCCAATTTTCCCAACACCATTTATTGAAGAGACTGTCTTGACTCCATTGTATGTTGTTGCCTGCTTTGTCAAATATTAGTAAACTTTTTTTACTACAAAATGGAGTATTCTGTGTTAAAATTGTGTGATTGGGTTTGTTACTTTGGGAAGGAATAATTGGGTCTCTAATCCTGCCTGTAAGAGACTGTGATGTTTGGAATAATTTGGTTAATAGAATTTTCAGGTGCTCACATGGAGCCAGGTTGGCTTTGCATCTTGGCTCTTCCATTTACTAATAGTTCAATCTGGAGCAATTTGCTTTGCCTGTTTTGCCCATTATCTGTCTGAATTTTAAAGATATGCATTAGTATTATTTGCCATATTAATACAAATATATCAGAGCTCTTTCTCATCTAAAAAGATATTTTAGCTATTAGTTTAACATTTTCATTGGTGCTTTATATATTTGATTGTACATCCTTAAAGTACCAATATAAACATTTCTTAGTCAGATTGTTCGCTATGGGGAAATTCCAGCGGAATTCAGGGCTGCGGCAGCTGACCACCGCCAGGAGCTGATTGAAAGTGTTGCTAATTCAGACGAGCAGCTTGGTGAGATGTTCCTGGAAGAAAAGATCCCCTCAATTTCTGATTTAAAGGCAAGTACTTTCAAAATAAGTCCTCACTCAATATTTTTCCATTGATTTTTAGAGAGAGTGGAAGGGATGGGGAGAGACAGAGAAAGAAACATCGGATGTGCGGGAGACACATCGATTTGTGCCTCCTGCAGGTGCCCTTACCAGGGCCAGGAATTGAGCCTGCAACCGAGGTACATGCCCTTGACCGCATGCACCCCAACTAGAGATCAAACCCGCAACCGGAATATGTGCCCTAACCGGAATTCCAACCTAGTGACCTTTCAGTGCATGGGTTGATGCTCAGCCCCAAGCCACACCAGCCAGCGTTGTATATATATTTTTTTACCAAATTAAAAATGAGTGACATTTCAAGAGTGTTAAAGCAGCTTCCTAGGCCTGAAAAAGGAACTGTTTTTTTTTTCTCCTTTGTTTTGAATTTTGACCTTAAGTTATAGAAGGCCTACATGATCCTAGTCTCCACTAGAGCCAATACTCCAAAGAGTATTAATTCATTTATTTGTTGGTTTGTAATTGATCTGAAACACAGATGTAATTTTTAAGATTGACTAATCATTACTTTTTTTTTTTTCCTTTTGTAGCTTGCAATCCGCAGAGCTACTTTAAGTAGGTCATTTACTCCTGTCTTTTTGGGAAGTGCCTTGAGGAACAAAGGAGTTCAGCCTCTTTTAGATGCTGTTTTAGACTACCTCCCAAATCCATCTGAAGTCCAGAATTATGCTATGCTCAACCAGGAGGAGTAAGTCTTGGAAATTGATTCTTAGTTTATGCAGAAATAGTTTCTCCACTATTACTCTTTTTTTCCCCCTTTCTATACTGACTTTTAACATTTGTGCACTATGAAAGAATGTAAGAATGATTTTTCTAGTTATGTTGTATTTGTGTTATTTTTCATACTTTACAAAAACAATCACCATTTCTATTTGGGTAACAATTTGGTCATATACAAAAAATATTTATTATCCCATTTCCCATATTATATTTTATTTGTGAGTTAGAAGTGTGATATATTATCCCTCAAGATTTAAATCTTTAGAAAATTCTCTACAAGACCATTTCTGTGTGGTTTTCTCCCCATTTCCTCTGACCTTATCACAATGTAGTAACTGATGTGCTTTTTCTCAGATAATACTCTGATGAAACAAATTGATATAAAAGAAATATTAGTTGTTGCATCTCACAGTTATATTTCTTTTATTTTAAGTGACTCAAAAGAAAAAACCAAAATCTTAATGAACTCCAACAGAGACAATTCCCACTCATTTGTAGGCCTGGCTTTTAAACTGGAGGTAAGTTGCTTGCTAATGTACTTAACTGCTATATATAGAAATCTTCTTTTAGGCTTTTATTCCTATTGCTAAGTGACCCTTCTGACAGATTTGGCTATAAGTTTCTCCACTATTACTCTTTTTTTCCCCTTTCTATACTGACTTTTTAGAAGGAAGTTACTATGCACATCTCATACTTGAGTGGGGAATTATGCTCTACCTCCTTGAGGGAGCAGTATCTCCTTATTTGATACTAGAGACCCAGTGCACTAATTCGTGCACCAGTGGGGACCTTCGGCCTGGCCTGCGGGATTGGGCTGAAACTGACTCTCCAACACCCCCCAAGGGGTCCTGGATTGTGAGAGGGCGCAGGCCACGCTGAGGGACCCCACCGGTGCACAATCAGGGCCGGGGAGGGATGCGGGAGGTGGGCCAGCCGGGGAAGGCCCAAGTGGGGGCTCCAGGGCATGTCTGGCCCATCTTGCTCAGTCCTGATTGGCCGGACCCCAGCAGCAAGCTAACCTACCAGTCGGAGCGTCTGCCCCCTGGTGGTCAGTGCACATCATAGTGAGTGGTTGAGTGGCCTTAGCATATCATTAGCATATTATGCTTTGATTGGTTGAATGGACAACCAGACACTTAGCATATTAGGCTTTTATTATATAGGACTAGAGGCCCGGTGCACAAAAATTTGCACCGGGACCCCTTGGGGGATGTCCACCTGTTGACTTAGGCCCACTCCCCGGGGGATCAGGCCTAACCTTGCAGTCAGATATCCTTCTGGCAGCCAGGGAGCCCTCGGGGGATGTCCAACTAAAGACTTAGGCCCCCAACGGATCAGGTCTAAACCATTAGTTGGACATTCTTAGTGCTGCCACAGAGGTGGGAGAGGTTCCTGCCACCACCACTGCGCTGGCCAGCCATGAGCCAGCTTCTGGCTGAGTGGCACTCCCCATATGGGTCTTCTGGGTCCCGCCCTGCCTTGCTTTTTTTTTTTTTTTCTAAGACATTTAACTTTATTTAAAAGAAGCCAATATACAGGATATAAAGGGTATGATATTTAAAACAGTACAGTAAACAGGTTGGTTTCCTGGTAGGATCAGTAGTCTTTCAGTAAGTATAAACCCCCCCTTCCCCTTGATGCTCGACCCAGCTGGCAGACAAACAGCAACAATGGGGTGGGATGGGACTGCAGGATAGAAACTCTCCCTGAAGGGATTAAAAATCATGTAGATGCTAAAATGTCCACGAAGGGGTCTTGGGGGTGAGGGGTACCTCTGCCTCATTCCTTTGAGGGCTTGGCAACAGGAATGTTGAGGGATTTGCCCCAAACTAACGGCCCACCCTGAGCCTGTAAATCTTCCACCCATGGAATATTCCCTTCCCGAGAGAATCAGCCCTAATCCCTCAGCCAGGGCCTGGAGGAGCAGCCCAGGCCGTGGGCACAGCCAGGACTGTGGACATTTCATGGCCTTTCCACTCCCACTCCAGCTGCCTAACAACTCTGCACTGCTCCCCTTGCCCACCTCCCCCGTCACCCCATCAGGACACCGTGCACAGGAGGGGACACTGGTTTTCCCATGCCCATTGGGAACTGGCTGTTTCTGTTTTCTGGAGTAAAAAGGTTCCTGTGGGTCGGGTAAGCTCTCTGCTTTGCAAGAAGTTCTGAAACAGAGCCACTGACCACACCCACCTCCTCTGGGCATGGTGCAGCTTGGGCCCTCGGAGCTCATCTCTCCAGCAGAACTGAAGGGAAGGCCATGTATACCCTTCTGTCCCTCACCCTTCACATGCCCAGAACCATCAGTGTCACACTTCCTAATTCCTATCACTGTATTTCATTAGTTCCATACTGTTTTACTAATCCTGAATCTAAACAAATTGGTTCAAAAAGAGATCATTCTATTTTAAAGTATTTAGTGATGTACCTGTGAGCTTTGCATGGATGAACTAAGCACATGACCCTTTCTTGTACATCAGAACCTGCACACACATATAAAAAGAGGACCCATTTTTGACAGATGTGAAACCACCATTTATTTGTAATAAATAATTACACAATCTAAAAAAAAAAAAAAAAAGACCTGGCTTCCGCATGTTCTGGATCCCTCCCTGCCTCGCTTCTGGGGATGCGATCGGGTCCCCCACAGCCAGGCAGGACGACTTCCGCGTGTTCTGGGTCCCTCCCTGCCTCGAGGGGTCACCGATCACCAGGGTGGGGGGCAGGGAAGAGGCAGACACTGGCGGCCTCTTCTCTGCCCCGCCCGGCTTCTCTTATCACCAGCTGGGGGATGGGCCTTTGCCCAGGTTCTTGGATCCAGGGCAGGGGACAGGGCAAAGTGCCTTTACCCTGCCACCTGGCTCTTGCCTGCCGCCTGGGTTTCCAATCATTGTTCCTCATTGAGCCTACGTATGCAAATTAGCCGCCATCTTTGTTGGCGGTTAACCGCCATCTTTGTTGGCAGTTAATTTGCATATCGCCCTGACTAGCCAATGGGAAGGGTAGCGAAGTTACGGTTAATTACCATGTTTGTCTATTATTAGATAGGATTCTTCTGTATGGGAGAGTTGTCTTTTCACCCCCATTTTATTTATTTATATCAGTATGAACTTACGGGTATTTATTTTGTACTTTGAGTTACAGTTGAGTAGTATGTTACTTATTTTGGTGCCTAGATTGACTGATTTGGCCATTGTAGCTCTTGCAGTTGGCTCCTGAGTCTCTGATTCTCCAGTGTTTGCTTTATGACTACTTTCTCACTTGCTGGCACTACAGGATGCTCCAGGCTTATCTGATATATTCCCTGCCCCAGCCTTAGAATCAGCCACTTCTTTAGGGGTCCTGGTTTCTTTTAAGAGAGAATGGTTTTATAAACCAAGATTTGATCACTGGGTGTGCTTTTTTTTGGGGTATTGTTGCTTCTGTTCATAATATTTTAATGTGAGAAGAAAGGTAGATAGTTGGAAGTATTAACAGTGGTATAGATGGAATTATATTTTGGGGGCTTTTCCCTAGATTTTTATTTTTAAAACTTTACAATATACTTCTTATTACCTCTAAAATGAGGAAAAAGTAATTTCAAATTAAAAAGTAGAAGTAACATTGCAGTGCCAATTTTTTGCATAAAGCTTTTAAAAATGTGTTTAGGAATATATTCTTAGGATCCCTAGAATAGCAATTATAGAATTAAAGGTATGGAATATATTAACATCTGATGGTTTGTATTGCCAAATTGTTTTCATACACTCAGAATTAATGTTTTGGATTATTTCAGTGAATCTGTATTAGCAATGAATATTATTTATTAAAAATTATTACTGAATTCATAAATGAAAATATTTTAATATTTCATCTTAATTCCTAATGATAGAGAATATTTTTTTCATATACTGTTTTTATTATGCAGTTGTATTTTCTCTTTTGTAATTGTCTTTATTTCTTTTTCTAAAATGAGGATCAAAGTATCTTACTTATTTGTACGAACTTTCTCTAATAAAGATGATTTGTTAAAAACAATTAGTACTTTAAAATTTATATAGTCAAATCTATCAGTCTTTGTCCTTAGTCATTCTTAACCTTAGAAACCCTCTTCTTTGAATATGTTTAATAAATGTTTATTAAATATTTAATAAATATTTAATAAATATTTATAAATAAATATTCTTTGAATATATTTAATAAATATTTATTTTTCTACTTTTTTATGGTGGGATTTTTTTTATTGTTAATCTAATTGGAATTTGATTTGCTGTGTGCTATGAAGCAGGATCCAAATGTTTCTCCAATTCAAGAACAGTTGTCCAGTTACCAGTTTTGAACAATGTTGTACTTTTCCATTGACTGTCATGCTTTCTTTATCATTATTGATAAATGAATTAAACATTTTAGACATTTTTACTATATATTTGTGGGTTGTTCAGTCTAATTTGTGCTAGTTCTATACTTTTTAAATTTTGGAATATTTAATATGTTTTTATATTAGTCTTAGTTTCTTCTCATTACCATAGTTTTTCAAAACTTTTTATTTTTATCCATTCTTCTAAGTGACTTTTAAAATCACTAATTAAATGTTTAAAATTTTATCTTGGGATTTTGATTGCTGTTGTGTTAAATTAATATGGGAAGCATTGGCAACCTTTAAATACATACCTAGTTGTTATTCAGGAGAAATTGATCCTTAATCATTCATTTTATATTCAGTCACTTTACAAAACTCTTATTGTATAACTTTCCAGGTGACTATCAAAGTATTTTAAATGTCTTGCTATTTCTAATGATGTTTTTGTTGTCTTTACAATCATTATACCTTATTTTTATATCTATGTTAAACTGAACTTACAAAATAATATTATAAGACAAAAGGATAATTCCTTACATAAGTAATTTTAAAATTTTTTCTAATAACTTTTATTTCAGAGGAAGCACAAGTAGTATCTCGGATTGTGATGCCAAAAAGAATAACACAATCGTTTAATTTACCTGTGTTGAAAACTACTAAAATTGATAAAGGAATGTTTGGAGATAGTTGTGAAGTTTTCCTCCTGATTTTGATTCTTATGTTTCTTTTTTATTCTTTCTGCCCTTACCCAATCTTGACTTCTAGGCAGGTCGATTTGGACAACTAACTTATATTCGCAATTATCAAGGAGAGTTGAAGAAGGGGGACACCATCTACAACACGAGAACAGGAAAGAAAGTGCGGGTGCAACGGCTGGTTCGCATGCATGCTGACATGATGGAGGCAAGTGCCTGGTCACTGAGAGGTCAGAAATTCTCTAGTGCAGGTGAAATAGATCTGTCTTCTTGGTATTCTGAGCCCCACAAGAAAATCACTTCCAGTTGAATGTTTTCCTAGCTTCTTCCTTTTTAGTTAGGTGTGCTGCAGTTTTGATGTAGCATTTTAGTATAGGCTAAATTAGAAGATGTTAAGAACACAGTTTATACCACTATTTGTGAGTTAGCTGTATTTCCTCAATGGCCAAGGTTAAGGAGAAGGGGCAATTAGTTCCCTATGACTCAGAACCATAAATTCAACATTTTCCTCAAGAGCCATCATTACAAAGAGGATAATAGTTTCTGGACAATGGAACTGTGCTTCTCAAAGGTAAGTGAGAGTAGTAAACTCATATATAATTGCACACATTGTTCAGTGAATTTACTTTCTAAAATATGGCAGGTCTGAAAGTTCTGTTTAACACTAAAGCTTTATATTTGTAGAACCAACCCCAAGAAGGGCCATAATGGTGTTAGACTCTATCTGAAGATTTAAAACCTCTCAAAGTGTGGTCTGGGAGATAAATTTCTCTTGAATTCTTGAATTGGCTCTGAATCTGCCCTAGCTTTCTGTGGTCCATAGGGTGATTAGGCCTTGGTAGGAATACTGAGTGTGCGAGGTTGTCTCCTACTCTCACCCTTTCCCAATTCAGCTCTGTATTCCTGGGGAAATTTATTAATCTGAGCAGAATCTTCGTATGTTCAGTAATTTTTGGTGTCCATAACCTTTGTATCTCCTAGAAGATGAATAGGCAGTCTTTAAAAATTGGACAGAATTACTGTTTTAAGAGATAGGCAGCAGGGGGCAGCCAGAGGGATTAGAGATTGTCACAGCTGTTACATGGACCAGAAGCTAGGAGAATTGTACAGCTGTATAACTATTGAAGTATGACACACACATACTTGCTCATTCACAGCCACAGCTGTTATGAATGAACTGTCCATATAAAAGGACAAAAACAAGGAAGTTTAGAGGCACAATGCTTTGTTCTTCGATTTCCTGTTTTTTTAACTGCTTGAATCTGTGAGAAATTAAGATTGTTTTAAGTAAAGTGGGCTCCATTCTCCTGCCTTTGTTTTCAAAACTTCCTTTGTAGGTTTTTCTTGTACACCTTTGTCATACACATCTGATTATTGGACTGTGGCACCATATAGTACATGCTTTTAAAAAAATACATATTTTTTATTATTTCAGAGAGGAAGGGAGAGGGAGAGAGAAACATCAATGATGAGAGAGAGTCATTTATCGGCTGTCTCCTGCATGCCCCCAACTGAGGATTGAGCCTGCAACCTGGGCATGTGCCCTGACCAGGAATCAAACCATCATCATCTGGTTCATAGGTCAATGCTCCACCACTGAGCCACACTAGTTGGGCTATAGTACATGCTTTTTAATTCCATAGAAATAACTTTAGAACTATGAGACTCTGTTTTATCCATACTGCAGATACTCCAAAATGATGCCATAACTCTGAGTTTCCGTTTAAAGTAAAATCTTGTCTATTGAGAGGTGGCTTAAATAAGGGCCCAGTTTAAGGTCTGGCTTGCTGTGGTTGATTGTTGATGTTGCATTGGTTTAGCTAATTCTTTATAAAATCCATGATAAGATTCTGCCATATTTATTTATGTGCAATGTGCTTATTGTGCAAGTACTCTTTAGTCACCCTGTTCTGATTGGTATTACTTGTGTCATTTTTGTGTTATTTATTTAGGATGTTGAGGAAGTATTTGCTGGAGACATCTGTGCATTATTTGGCATTGACTGTGCTAGTGGAGACACATTCACAAACAAAGATAATAGTGGACTTTCTATGGTAAGTCATTTAATTTCAAATCTGTGTTTCACTTGTGTCTCAAAAGTCTGTGTTTTTATGTGATACATTTAACATTTCAGAAAAACAACCACAAGTTTTCACTGAGTAGTGCTGCAGGCATCAAGTATAGCTTGGTTGTGGCTCTTTAAATGTCAGGTGGACAGGTGTTCTGTGTGGGTGTTTTTTAGTAAAGTCATTCCATGATTCTTCAACATTTAGATGCACCTGACTAGCTCTGACTCTACCCTGAGATTTTTTGCCATTGTGGGTACCTCTCTAATTGCTATCACCATCATCAGGCTGGTCCCCATGGGATGTTCCTTCCTTACTAACTCAGCAGCCAGAGTAGACCCTTCCCTCAAGAATTGTAAGACCAGACTAACATTTAGGCAGGCTTGGGGATCACATAAAAGAAGGGCACCAAATGCAACTAGACTGTCTGACTTACTGGTGACAGCCTGCTCTGTGGAACTCATAGGTCCCTTTTCATCACTGAGGGCCCTGAAGGGAAGAACATGCTCTTAATACACATAGACCCTAGAAAAGCCCTGACCCTGAAAATCTACCTCTGTAAATGGAGAGCAGGGAAAAACTGAAGAAAGAGGCAGGCCACTCCATTCTGGCAACTAACAGAGTTCCTTAAGGGAAAATTACATAGGAGGCACTTTCTGGGCAGCTGCAAGATGAAGTGGACAGTCTCCACCCTCCTGACAGGAGCCAGAAAATTATCATATGGGGTAAAAACGGGGGAATAGTCACAGTTACTAGTACATGAATGTTACCTGGTGTGGAAATTACTTAACATGCATGACCAGGTCAGGACAACAACCTGTTCCGGGAACCAGCTCATTGCTTATTTATGTCAGAGTGAACATTAATTACCATCAGATAGTCTCTAAGGGGGGTTTGCGGTCAAGCAATCTCCGTTCTGGCCCAGTTCAGCTCGTGGTCCAGACAGAGGTCACATCATGGAATAGTCTCTCCTCCACACATGCTTAGGCAGTTCTTGCCTTTGAATTCCCTCATTTTCCATTTGTGCCCCTTTAGGAAAGCAGGCTGTGCTACAGTAAGACCCTCTACTGAATTCAGTAAAGAAAGAGTATGAGTACTTAGGGGTAGGTAACTTGCAGTGAACAAATTCACAATGAGTCATTTATGTAAGAACTGGTCCATTTATGTAAGAACAGGCACACACTATAATGTTTCCTAGATCATATAACAGATCCATAATTTTATAACTAGTGTTTCTGCATAAAATATTCTCTAATGTCTGGTTTAATGTTGATTTAAGACACTACAAAAGTCATAAATATGTACAGGCTTTTCGGGGTTGTACATAAGAGGAATGCTTTATGAGTATGATTATAAGGCTTTCTCTCCAGGCTTGTCATGAGCAATATGAAGGGACTGGAGGCTGTGGAAAATACTGAGGCTTTGAAGCAAGTAGACCCTGGTTAGAGACTCACCTCTGCACTATATTACCCACTAGCCTTTAGTCACATTACTTTATATTCTTTCCATGCCTTTAAGATTTTATTTGTATGGTGGAGATAATATCTGCCTTTCAGAGTTGTGGTTGATTAAATGAGGTATCACGTATAAAGAGTCTAGTGCCCTTTCTCTGTTTCTCTTATCAGTGATCATAATAAATTTGATTAAATAACTTACCAGAAGATACCAACAATAAATGTAGCTGCCAGCTGATAAGAATTCCACATCTCAGCATTTGGATTTATTAAATGATTATGTTAAACTGAAAGTGTCAATAAACTTAAGGGTCTTAAACAGTTAAGTAAATAAATAAATACTTTATTGTTTTGGGAGGGAGGAGATCATATAAGTGGACACCTTTATTAAAATATTGTATTAATATATTCATTTATTTAATGCAGACAGACCAAGATATATATATTGTCTAGCCTAAAGATATTGAGTGCTTTTGTTCTTTATAAGTAGAACATTAACATGTTAAGCACCATGTCAGTCACCGGTGACTGACACTATATTTTCCGTCCAAACCTCATCACTCACTGGTGAACTCGGATATTACGGGCTAAACGGAAAGGAAGACAAAACAGGCTTAGCACTTAACGTGTTAAAGTTAATCCATCCCTGACCCTGACCCATACAGTGCTATATTTGAATTCTTCTCTTTTTTTTAAATAATATTTTAGGAGTCAATTCATGTTCCTGATCCTGTCATTTCAATAGCAATGAAGCCTTCTAACAAGGTAGGACTTTGATTTAACACTCAGTATATCACAATAAAACTTGAGCTCTTTTTCATCTGTCTCCACAATGCACATGGTACCTTGTGGTAACCAGCAATCTTATGGTCTCTATTTCTCGTTTGGTGTGGGGAAGCATGGGACTTGGTTAGAAAGGCTGTAAGGAGGATTCTCTGAAAGACCAAGGGCCTCTGGGGGGACCTTGCTGAAGGTGGCAGCCCCTCCCTTGACTTTTCCAAACAAGTCCGAGCCCCCGGGTGTTTTGCTAGAATCTCTATGTTTAGTCTTTAAGACTCGACCTTGTAGAACAGCGGTTCTCAACCTGTGGGTCGCGACCCCTTTGGGGGTTGAACGACCCTTTCACAGGGGTTGCCTAAGACCATCCTGCATATCAGATATTTACATTACGATTCATAACAGTAGCACAATTACAGTTATGAAGCAGCAACGAAAATAATTTTATGGTTGGGGGTCACAACATGAGGGACTGTATTTAAAGGACCAGAAGGTTGAGAACCACTATTGTAGAAGCATGTGCTTTCTCAAGGATACTTACCCTGCTGATTGTATCTAGAGGTTAATTTTAGTTCAAGCTGTTGTTACAAAAAAAGCCTAAGGAGGCAGGCAATCGGGCTGTTTTGGTTCCTAAAGTCAAACAAGCCCCTTAGCCTTCTCTTTTACAGAAATGAGTGTCAGAGTAATCTATTCATCCGTCGCTCAGGGTCTGCTGGTCAGCCCCGGCATTTTGGTATTGAGATCACCTTTTATATAAAATTTACCAGTCAGTCACTAGTAATTACTCCTCAGTATTTTGAAGAAATTAATGGTACTAAAGTGTTCATCAGACTGTGCTTAATAACACTTTACTAAGTAAAGGTATAATATTTGCTCCAGAATGGTAAGTTAACTTCCTAGATTTATAAAGGATGGAAGAGGGGAAATGGGCATTTGTCCTAAATTGTAGAAAAACCGCACTTTAAAGTACTTTAGAATACTGCATAGATTAACTGCCTCATGGATTAGAATACATCTCTAAATTTGTGGTAGTTATAAAATAAGTGCGTGATTATAACATGGAGAGCCTGCAAATAAGACTGTTTTTTCTCACTTTCATAACAAGTTTATGATTGGATTTTATGTCATTTAGCTTTTTACAAAGCCAAGATTACTTGAATAAGTTCTGTATTCCCATTACCTTGCCCTTAGAATTAGTTCTGATCTTGAACTGTAATCATTTAGTTCTTAATGAATGATTTTGATATGTCTTAGTTTTGACATTCATAGCAATCATGTTAATATGGTGTATTGAAATGAACTCATTCATGCATTGAGTGAACATTTATGACCTCTTGTCATCTGGGAAATGTCATTTACAGAACATACTCTGGTTTGTCTTATGGATGCATTAACAGCTTCTACTTATTTTATTTTGAGGAACTTGAGATTTTACAGACCCTTTTCATTGTAGAAAGGAGAATGTTGAGGTGTCAAGAAACATTAAATTACTCCATCTTAGAAATCTGAGGAAAGGCAAGTCTTATACCTAATGCCACAGTTTGTTCTGAGTGCTTTGCTAAATTGTTTGCTTTTCCCTTCAGAATATACAGGGCTAGAAGGTAAAGATGTAATGCTCTTCATTCCTGAATTCAGAGTTTATGTAAGACTTTTGTCTTGATAGTTATAATAATGGAGGGAAATCAAATGTATCAATATCCAAAAGGTTGTTTTGGTTTGTTTGGTTGGCTTTTTTGGTGTCTCAGGATTATCTGCTTGCTGGAGTAAATTAAGTTAAATGAAGAAATCACTGCACAAAGCTGTGAACCTCAGTAGTGGAGGCAGGGATGATCTAGTAAGCTGAGAGTGCCTGCAGGCGAGTGCAGGGGAAAGGGAAAAGGACTTTGGAGATAGACCAACCCAGGATTCATTCTCAGCTTTGCCATGCACTGTCTGTTTAGCCTTGAGCAAGTCAGTTGAGTTATCTGTACCTAGTTTCCTCACCTGTAAAATGTGGATAATTCTGTCTTGCAGGTTTGTGGTTAGAATTTGAGGTAACACATACAAAATACATGACACACAGCTCCAGGCACATGTAATAGCTATTGATGCTGGTGATTCAAGGGTGTGTTAGTTTTCTGTTGCTGCTGTAAAAAATTACCACAAACTTAGTGGCTTAAAACATCACAAATGTATTATTTTATAGTTGTGTAGGTGAGAAATCTGATACGGTTCTTAATGGGCTAACATCAAGATATTGATTGGCAGGGTTCCTTTCTGCAGGCTCTAGGGGACAATTTATTTCCTGTTTACTCCGATTGTGGGAAGAATTCAGCTCCTTGTGGTTGCAGGGCTGGGGTTCCCATTCCTTGCTGTCACCTGAGGGCTGTTCCTAGCTCCTAGAGACTGGCCCCCTTCTCCTATCTTCAGTGCCAGCAACAGTGAAATGAGTCCCTCTTGTGCTTCAGATATTTCCTGCCGTTTTCCCTCTTCACATCTCTTTCACCTACCCTTCTGCATTCCTCTTCCATTTTTTTAAAAGCCGATGTGATTACATTGGGCCCACCCAAATTATTCATATCTGTGACCTCAATCACATCTGCAAAGTCCCCTTTACCATGTAAAGTAGCATTCACAGGTTTGGGAGGGGTTAGGGCATATCCTTAGAGGGCCATTATTCTGCTTACCACATGAGGAGATTACATCTAAGGAGAATAAAGATGCATGAAACCACATCCAAGCAGATTGTTTTGAAAGTCTCAATGCAGCATTTGCCTTACTGTTGGTCTTAACTGTCCTCTTGAGTCTACAATAGAATCTTGGTAAACATGCTGATTCCTTTGATTATGTAACAGTAACACATATTCTACTTTCTGCTCTACGGGCAATTTTCCACAAAGGGACAGTTTTTGTCAATATAATAGGAAAGGACACAGAGTTAAGTCTTGGATTCTTGTATCTTGTATGGAAAGAAAATTCTATCAGCTAGCAATATCCTCCCTGTTCGCTGTGTGGTGTCCGAGCTCACACATTCAGAGGGTATGGCCTAGGAACTAGATGGTAGAGTATCTTTACTTCTTCACTACATATGTATTTAATTTCATTCAGTAAAGTTCTTTCAACAGTGTCATTGCATATCACAATTAGTAAAATATGTAATGACTTTCTTTTTTTTAAGAATGATCTGGAGAAATTTTCAAAAGGTATTGGCAGGTTTACAAGAGAAGATCCCACATTTAAAGTCCACTTTGACACCGAGAGCAAAGAGACAATTGTATCTGGAATGGGAGAATTACACCTGGAAATCTATGCTCAGGTAATGAATAGCATGGAAGTTAAATTAAGTTCACTTTATGTCTGTGCTTTTTTAAGAACAAAAGTCAATAATTCTAATGTCCATAACTAATAGCGGTTGTTCAAGCTCACTCTTATTTGTATCCAGATGTGGTATACTGCTTCCTCTACCGAGTATTACAAAATAATTATTTGTGATCTCTAAATCTTTTTATTTGCAAAACATGGCAGACTTCCAGAATCAAGGGGCAGGGGACTTGCAATTACACCATCCATCCATCCCTAGGAAATGGTTAGTTCTGTTAAATATATCCTGGTCCCAGCCTTAGGAAGACAACCTATAGGAAGAAACTTGCCGAGAACGTTGGCCCACCAATTCCCACTCTTAGGACATTTCTTGTTTGTTTTATTCTCTAAGTCAGTACTTGGAGATCATAATGTAGATAAAAGAATGGATAGATGGGACACGTACTTTCCTAGGAAAGATCTGTATATCTGAATGAAAACAAGATATATGATTTAAGATTAAAAATTCTGGTTATGATCATACCTTTGAAGTTGAGAGAGTACAAAATTCTGACAACAGATTCATATACTATTCCAGTTAATATGTAATAAGATGAAACAAAAATGAAGTTTTAGTGGATATATTAAGGAAGTATGTGTAAATTAATCAGTCTAAGTTAGAATTCACTTATATAGCAGTTTGTATTTTTTAATATCATGTATCTAATCCTTATAAGATACTTAAATGATTTAAGATTGATCATTTGCTTACCTATTGTATTTAAATGAATGCTTCTAATAATTAAGATTCTTAGGATTTTTCTTCTGTTTATTTTTTAAATTTAAATATACCAAAGAAATTATTTCTCCTGCTATTTTTAGAGGATGGAAAGAGAATATGGCTGCCCTTGTATCACAGGAAAGCCAAAAGTTGCTTTCAGAGAGACCATTACTGCCCCTGTCCCGTAAGTATGCAACACAGTCAAACCTATTATGAGGCTGGAATTGAAGCTTTTTATTGTGGGATATACATAGTACTATTACTGTTATTAAGACACTTTTACATCATGACACTCTTTATTATGGAAGCTATACAGTTCTGTGCTGTAGCTAAGACATTTATACAGAGTGACATTAGGGATTTGTTTGGCCCCTTCAGCTCGATATCAGTGAAGGTTGACATACACATCATTAGTAAGCATACTGACACTTCATCCAATGTTGGGGGTCTTCTTTCATTCCAGTTGTGCTTCCTTTGGCAGACGGCTATTATGTTTTACTTTAGTGCCATATTGTGGATGCCAGAGAACTTGCATTTGCCAAGGAATAATCTCCTGCAAATAAAGGAAACTAATGCTAGAATAAAATTCAGAAAACCCTTAAGAAAACAGAGTTGGGTTTATGTCTTGTTAGAAACAAAATAGTCCTCATAAAGAAGAGCACAAAACAAGTTAAATTGCAAGAATACTTCAACTTGGTGCCTATTGAATTTACATGAATTGTGATTTAGAGTCAAAATTAATACAGCATACTGTGGTTATAAAACAGGTCTCAATTTTCAAAGTGGCATCAAATAAAAGTAAATAAATGGTACTTTACCTGAGATGCAATGTCATGAAGTAGAATGGTGTAGTCTAACTCAATGAAGTCATCATTTCTTTGCTATAATAAATTAAAAACCTGGTGTATAAAATAATATCATTGGCAAAACGATATTTTAATTTCAAAAATCATGTTTTATTAGATGCTTATAATACTCCCACTTAAGTAAAAATAAAAATTGAATGTCATAATTTAGCCTGTCAGAAAAACTTTCTCTTACAAATGTTTTTTTCAAACTACAATTTAAAATTATGACTTTTCATTTGTTACTCTACTTTCTGTTTATAGTGTCCTAGTTGTGGTAACTACTTAAGAGTATTACAGTCTATAGTTGGTCATTTAAAATGCCTTAATGTTTACATTGTTCAGAAAAGCACAATTGAAGGGATAAACTACTGAAATAAGTGTTTACATGAAAGGAAACCAATTTTATTATAGAAATTATTTTTAAAAAACTGAAAATAACCCTGGCTGGGTGGTTCAGTTAGTTGGAGTGTTGTCCTGTACACCAAAAGGTTGCAGGTTTGATCCTGGTCAGGGCTCACGTGGGAGGCAACTAATTGATGTTTCCCCTCTCACATCAGTGTTTCTCTCTCTTTCCCTTCTTTTCTCTCTAAAATCAAGAAAAACATATCCTCAGGTAAGGATAAAAAAAAAATACACAAAAAAAGCCTGAAAATAGTAAAATGTAGTGAGTGTAGTTATCTGAGTTTGTAATTAAAGCTTTAATCTGTGCTTACTGCTTTGTGCATATAAAGTATTTATACTATCAGCAACACAAATATTGCATCTACATAGTTAAAACCACAATGACCAGAGGCAGGACTCTTTAGGGCTTACATCAGGGGTCCTCAAACTTTTTAAACAGGGGGCCAGTTCACTGTCCCTCAGACTGTTGGAGGGCTGGACTATAGTTTAAAAAAAAAACTATGAACAAATTCCTATGCACACTGCACATATTTTGAAGTAAAAAAACAAAACGGGAACAAATACAATATTTGTATTTGCATGCGGCCCGCGGGCCGTAGTTTGAGGACCCCTGGCTTACATAATCGATATACTGAAATAAGCCCTGGACTCCAAGCAGCACAAGCTCCTGTAGTACACCCTTTGGTGAACAGTGATTATAAATGTGGCCCCAGGGTCAAATAAAAGCATACAATTCTCTCCTTATGGTATCCTGAAGTAATTCTTTCTTTGAGTATATCAGCAAAGAATGTCCTTTAAAAGATACGGTAAAAATCAGTATTAAGGTTTCTTACATGTTGGGTCTTACTAGGTAAGATATCCTATATAAAAGGGTAATATGCAAATCAACTGAATGGCGGAATGACCAGTCACTATGACACACACTGATCACCAGGGGGCAGACGCTCAATACTGGAGCTGCCCCCCTGGTGGTCAGTGCTCTCCCACAGGGGGAGCACAGCTCAGCCACATGCCAGGCGGACTGCTGGTGAGCCCACTGGCCCACCTCCATGGCAGCTGGCAGCGCTTAGATCCATGGGGAGCAGGCACAGGCCGGACTGAGGAACCCCCTTTCCCCCCCCCCCCCCCCCCCCCAGCACCAATGTCATGCACTGGGCCTCTAGTAATATATATATAGCCTGAAGCAGGGGTTAAACTCTTCTGTTGAGATTTTCATTAATGCCTTAAAACTACATTTGGTGAAGGGTCATAGGAGTTTTCTTTCATAAAAACTACTAGCCCTGTCTTTGTGCATATTTTGCTATTAAGACATGGCTTGAAAAATTATAATTATGTAGCCTCTTTAACCTGGACCAGTTACAGTTATTTGAGGCCACAGTACCCCTATAGGAGTGTTGTAATCAGGACTGAGGTCTACAAAAATGCACTAGAAAAGGGCAGTTTCTTAAAATGTTGTTCTAATATTTATGTTAGGTATCTGACACCACACTCTGAGTACTGTAATAGGGTATCCTGTCCTCCAGTGCCTATAGGTATCTAGTAACTGGTTGCAGAAGCCTTTGGAGTAAAGGTGCTCCAAGCGCTGCTGCAGTATCAACAAGCTGGAAAGTCTGTCTTTTCTGGAGCCGACTGAAACTGTTGTGGTGCTTTCTTTGTACACTGTCTCCCTTCTTTCCATTAGATACCACAAGTAGACTTTTTTTTCTCTTTTTAACCCCTTAATAAAGCTAAAATCAAAGAATTTATTTTTATCTCTTTAAGGTCTAGAAAGAGGCAGTTCAGAATAGTCAGACTTAAGAAAACACAAGGCTAGCAACAAGTAAGATAAGAGGTTGTAAACTATGACTCATTGGGTTATAAAAGAAAATTACATACAGCAAGCTCCACAACCCTAAGATGCTAATATTTTTGGTCTGGCTGATCCCCAGAGAAAACGGCAGCCATGTTTCTAATAGCTCTGGCACTACCATTTCAGTAGAAGAAAACAGCAGAGATAGTTTCAATATTGCATGGCTAGTAATTTGTATACAAAACTCAGGTTGCCAAACGAAATAATCTGTATTAAGCTGAGCACAGAAACTGATGCCAAATTATTTATAACAACACTTCACTCTCTTGATACTGCAGCTTCACTTTCTCTGGCCTTGACTGTAACTGACCTCTCCTTCAAATTACTTGGTACACTATTTTAAATGCAAAATTACTAATGGGGCACTAATGATCTAATAATGAATCAGAGCACTTTCAGTAAACATTAACCCTATTACAAGTGAATTTTATAGACATTACTTACCACTTGCTTGACAGTTTGAATTTTTACCATTTTATACCATGTGTTTTCAGTAGAATTCTGCCATATTATATAACCACAGGCAACCCAGGCTAAATGTCGGATTGGCTTCATTGCTGGAGATATATTTCCAAAACTGTCTGGAGAGGGAAGCATGATAAATGGAATTACTTTGTACTTACAGTATTAACCATTTACAAAATCTAAATTCTAAATCATCTCTTTGTTTCCTTCAAATGTGTTTAGAAAATAATTTAATTAGGCCATGGTCTATAATGTTTCAAGAGATTCTGTTGTTGAATTAGATTGGTAATGGATATTTTTGCAAAAGTCAATATGTTTCCAACATAATATTAACATGTAATAATTTTGAGCACAGATCATTGATATTGATCTTAAAGTTCAAAAAATATTTCTCCGTGCCATATTTATATACCTGGAATATTTTCTGCTTCTAGTGGTTCCTTCATGGACTTGAGTTTTTGATAAAATGTATTATCTTCTTCATCAGGGTTCTTTCCAATTTCTCCTTCAAATGTGAAGTTGACTTCTGGTGCAGTATCTTGTCCCATTGGAGGGTAAAGAACTTCAGCTGTGCAGTTCACTATCACTTGCTGTTTGAGACATTTTGCAAAAGATCTTTACATGTAAATCCATTACTATTGTTCTCTGAGATATAATATTTAAATCATTGGCCCCTAACAGTGTTGTTTCAGTCTTGACTTCAGAATGCCTACTCCAGAGGTAATCTAATTAGGGCTGGCCTAGTAATTTTCTTAGATGTGTCTAAAATACATCTACATGTGGTCTCATTATCTTTTAAATTTGTCTTAAAACTTGGAATATATTTCAGTATTAATGAGATGTCCATTTTCAATGCTAGATTTTAGTCTGACTATATCCCATCTCCAAACTCTGGTTACTTTTTGTTGTTAATTCTTACCAGGGCATATTTTTCCATTGATTTTTAGAGAGTGGAAGGGTAGAGATGGAGAGAGAGAAACATCGATGTGAGAGAAACACATTGATTGGTTGCCTCCCACATGTGGCCCAACTAGCGCCAGGGATCAAGCTTGCAGCTCAGGTCTGTGCCCTTGTCCGGAATAGAACCCAGGATCCTTCAGGCTGATGCTCTATCCACTGAGTCAAACCAGCTAGGGCTCTGGTTACTTTTTAATTCTTTCCATTACTCTTACTCTCTGCTCTTGTAATAACAGTAATTTTCTCAAACTCAGATACAGCAACCTGCATCTAGAGGTAAAATGAGAAGATTGTAACATTGGTTCTGCTTTGTAAAGATGGTTGTCTAGCAGCTCAGATGCCTTTTAATGAATCTCCTTATGTTAACCTGTATCTCTTCTCTTCTGAATATGCTCAACAAAAGGGCAAGCTTTTTTAAATTTCAAGATGGTTACGGTACAAATTGCAAGTCCTTCCTTTTAAATTTGTCTCATTAATAATTTGAGAAGTATATAAAAATTTCCCTCCCCATTACTGAAAGATTCTCATGTGAACATGACGATATCAGTTGGCCATTATATTGCTCATAAATATCTAAAAACACTTGCTTTCTTTAATTACAAGAAATTAAAAGCAGAATGAGAAAAAGGCAAAGAGGTGATGATTGGAGAGTAATTTTTTTCACTTGTTAATATTTGGCATGAGTTCAGATTGCCCTATGAGTACGTAACATTTTAAAGGGAATTTATTTGAACTGAAGTATATAGAGTCTACTTTTTAAAAAGCTCAATAGAAATACTTCATGTATCTCAGAATACACAAAAAAAGTAAAAACTGACCCTTGTATGCCATTTTTTTTTTCAAGGCAGGATTTCACAACTTACAAATTTAACAACTTACAAAATACAAATTAATCCTATGATTTGATCAGCCAAGGTGATCTGGATTATTTAGAATTAAATTTTATTTAATAATAAAGGACATTTCACTTACTTTTTGGATAATTTCTTCCACAGAAAACTTAAGGCAATACTTATGTCCTCTTCCTGGAATATCCTAAAATTAAGAAAATGTAGTGAGTTATTATAACAATAACTCAATTCTCTGCATTGTTAGAAGAATCCATTCTTACTTGATTTGGGGGGGGGGGTGCCTGACTGGTGGGGGTAAATAATTAAAGCCTTGGACCATAAAAGCATATTGCTATGTATATAACATCTAATTTAGCAGGACCCCTATCAAGTTTATTTTGGATGCGAAAAAAGGGTGGGATGAAAGCATATATAAATAAAATGGGTTCCAATTCACTTTCAGTCAGAGGACTTCAACCTCTGAATAGGTGATCCTAAATCTCTATAGAAGAAATTTTGAAACAGCTTTTAAGTCTAAAGATGGCAAACAGGATACATCATTGAAAAGATTTTTCACAGAGTCCTATGGGTACTTTATGTCCAAACCGTGTTCAGTGACGGTGAATTCCATTTTGAGGCAGATTACTGCAAAGTGATTAGACTTGTTAAGTTCTGATTTTACCTGTATATTATTGGGCCTGAAAAATGATACTTTAATAAATTGTATAACAGTAAGACAAATGTTTAGGTATTTCACTTTTGAATCAAGATACAATCGGGCACTTATACCTAATTATGTTATCTAGTGCAGTTAACATCTACTCCCTGTCAGCTCTTAAAGGCTGTTAAACTAATGTCAGATAAATAATGAAAAATCTCAAACCCATGAGATTTTAGTAAAATGGAAACAAGACTAGTGATTGCTGAGGTCTTATCATTTAATTTAACCCTTTAGCCAGAGAGAGCAAGCACATCACTTATGGTTGGTTGTACTAGTGCTTTGGGTGGTTAGAGCGAAGCTTCTCACCACACTGATACTGGTTGTCAGTTTCTCTTGCTCTGTTTCCCCCATCATTTTAGTCAAGGGGCCTAATAAGGATTGGTCGTAAAATGAAGAATCGTTTGCAAGATAGGGGCGTCTGTTGATCCAGATTGTGTAGTAGGTGAGCAATGTCATGGCAGTTTTCAGATTCTTTTGAATGGTTCCTACAGGTTTCACTCGTCGGAAGGAAAATGCTGCCTCTCATTGGGAACATTTTCCCCAGATCCTTGTAACAGTGCCCATAAAAATATCGTGTCTCTGCCTTCCCTTGAAAACAAACAGGCCCCAGGCTATCCCCAGAGACTGGAGAGTCGACTGTTCCCCAGAAATGTTAACCCCTGTAGACCTGAAGCCAGCAGCCAATCCCAGAAGGAAGAGGGAGGGAGGGGACCCTTGGGAGTATTGAGAGCCGGTGTGGGCGCCGCTAGACTCACCTCCATGCTGGCCTGTTTGACTGTCTGCACCAGGAACACCTTGTTGGGGGTCCCTTGCTGGTAGTTGATGCAGTTCTCCACCACCGAGGCCGCCCTCGAGGCTGGGTAGTGGGTCGGGGGGATTTCCATTCTTGCCGAGCGAGCGGCAGCTGGGAGAGCACGGGTCTGTTCGTACGAGTGCGCCGCCTTCGCCTCCCAGCCTGCAGCCGGTTGCCGAGGAGGCAGAGGAGTCGGCTGGCCCCGCTGGGCTGGGCGTGGGCGGGCTCGCCTGCTTCTTCCCTCCTTCCTTCCTTCCCTCCTTCCGGTTCAGGAAGCTGCGCCAGGGCGCCGGCTGCGGGACTGGCAGCTCCTGTGCCCCGCCCTGCTCTGCGTGCTTTTACTCTGGGTTTCCGCCGCCTGGAGAGCCCCTGCATCTGGCGGGGAGGGCCCAGAGTGGGGAGGGGCTGGGGGACTGGTCGGCCGGACGTCACCCTTCGCAGAAGTGCGGGAGGGGCTTTTTGGCCTTAACCTTCATGGAGCCTCTAAATTCCTCTCCGTGGAAAGACAGTTCGGTTGCTTCACTTGCAGGCTGGAGCACAACTTCCTTATGCACCACCCACAGTGTCACACACAGGACAAAGTGCAAAGGAGCTCCCTGCAGTGAACAGATGCCTATTCCTTCTTAACCCCTCCCATTGTGAGTCCAGGAACAAGCCTGCTCTTACCCAGCTTTTGTGGGGTTGGGCCAGTTCTGCCCAAATCAGGGTATGAGAGACTGCACACTATAGCATTAATTTGGAGGATTATGTAATTTGGATCAGGAGAAGTTTAAAAAATGCACTGGCACCCCTGTCTCCCTTCACTTAGATTCTCAACCTGGGGGTCGAACGACCCTTTCACAGGGGTCCCCTAAGACCATCGGAAAACACACATTTAATTACATATTGTTTACAGTAGCAAAATTGCAGTTATGAAGTAGCAACGAAAATAATTTTATGGTTGGGGGTCACCACAAGATGAGGAACTGTATTAAAGGACCGCGGCATTAGGAAGGTTGAGAACCACTGACTTAGATAAGATTTTGATATAACACTGCTTCCAACTTCCTCTAGTCACTGAAAATTTAACTTTAAGGATTAAAGCACCCTTAAAGACTGAACTTATACAGAGCCAGGACGTTGAAGAAGCTTCTAACAAAAGCAGGGGTTTCTAAAGCTCCTTTGTTTAAGCAACCCCAAACTTTTAGTAGGCAGTGCATTTTCACTCTAGATTTTTTAATTACCTTCTTGGGTCACCTTTAAAGAGGCTATAATTTAGACTGTTTGGATTTTCTTTAGATCAGAAAGCTAAGGTTTCTTTTCATCAGATGTATGGTCAAACCTGCCCTTTAGCTTGTTGGCTTAGAAATAAAGATTCTTTTGCTCTTTTTCTCAAAAATGTGTTTTTGAAGGGGTATATTTTTGTTTTTGTGTTTTGCTAGGCATATGTTTTGGTGGTACTTTAAAAAAGTGAAAAATGTATTTGTAATGTGTTGTCTTCCTCAAATACCCTTTTCAGTTTACTTATAGTCTTTCTTTGGAATAAATGGATTTTTTTAAAAAAAGGAAGCAGTAAGGCATTTCCATCTTTTTTAGTAATATTAGCCAACAACTGTCAAGTAACTAGAGGACAAAGAGGTTAGCTTCTCCTCAAGACTTTTTCTAAAAAAATTGAAGGTTGTTTTTCTTTTGAGGGAAAGGGTATGAGTCATTCATCTATCAGCCAACCTCTTAGGGTGAGTGTGTGTGTGTGTGTGTGTGTGTGTGTGTGAATTGTTTGAATTGTGTGCTCCTTTGATAGTGTCCAGAAAAGAGTGACTATCACCTTTTGATGATGCAGAAAGAGCTTTTTCCTGAAAATGAACTTTAAAGTTTCTCAAATAGCTAGTTAACATCTGTGTTAGATAAGGTCACCATTTGGAAGCTTTATGAATACAGTTGCCATCTCTGTAGATCAAGGTTAATAGTAAAGGTTGTGATGTAACCAGCATTTATTAAAAGCACACATCTCAATTTAAGTTTTTTAAAAATATAATTGAATTAAAAAATTAACTGCCTATTTAAATGTTAAATAAACTACATTAAGAAAATCTCCTTATATAATTTCTATATTTGAGTCCTTGAAATCTTACTAAAGCTTCATGAATGGTTATCAAGAGATCACTATCCTCAAATAATGTATGGGTTATCTTAAAAAGAACAAAATTATTATTGGTCTCTGGGATCAGATAAATTAAACTATGATTTTATATAACTGTATAAACATAAAACTAAGTAAAAACACCTATGGTTTACAACTTTGGTCCGACTATAAAGTCCAAATGAATCTATAAAGTAGAAATAAACAACAAAACCAGCACAATTTTAACTAACATTAATTTTAATGTGAGACGTGATGTTTTGCCAAAACGAAATTGCCTTTTGCAGCATGTCAGTGAGCTGACCACAGGCGCCTGGGTTCTTTAACTCTCAGCATGCCTATAGTCTCCCACCTGTTCTCTATTTGAACTAGTGTACAGTCTATTTGTGCAGCACCCTCTAACGGCTCTTGAAGTGAATGCATCATTTGCAGATTAAATCACTTTATATTCTTTTTTTATTAGCCTTCTAGAAAAATGTTTGATTAAGAGCATTGGATTTTGCACATGATATAGCTATATCATGTTTGGCAAGTTACGTACCTTCTGTGATCCTTAGGTTTCTCATCTGTAAAATGATAAAAACAGTACATCAATTGGTGGTATAGAACAAGTAAGTGCTTGGTACAAACCTGGCACACAGGTGTTTTGTTATTTGGCATCCACTTGATTTTAAATTCACACATCATCCCCGAAGCTGCATGGGTGACTTGTTTGTGAGTGGGTCTTCCACAGCAGTTCTGCCATAGAGCTTTGAGCAGTGATGAAAATGTTGTCTTGCTGTCCTGTACAGTAGACATTCTCCACATGTGGCTGTTGCCCACTTGAAATGTGACTGCTGTATCTGAGGAACTGAATTTTACATTTTATTTAATTTCAATTTATATATATATAAAAGCCAAGCGACTGGAACGACCAGAAAGACCCGTCGCTATGACGCGCACTGTGGCAGCCAACTGGCCCAACTGGAGCCTCGATCAGCGCCCCCAACACTGATGGGGGGCGGGACCAGCTGGCCAGACCTCACCCGTGAACGAATTCGTGCACCGGACCTCTAGTTTAAATATAAATATCGGTGGTTATGGGTTACCATATAGATAGCACAGATCTAGATTATATTGTGTAGATGTTATATTATTATCAAATTGAAAACAAAATGTAAAATGTCTCAAAAACTCAGGCATACCCGAGAATATGTCAGTGGACCACAGTTTTGGAACCTTCAGTAAACCTGTGGTGACTTGGCAGTTGTTTCTCTTCTGCTTTCCTTCTCTTCATTCTGATGGCTGTTTACATCCCTCCCAGGAATTAACCTTTTAGCTTTTTGTTTATCCCAGGCCATCCTGAAGCTCTTGACCACTGGAAGATTATTTAAAGGCATTTTATCAGACACTGTTGGGGCCTCTTTATGAAATCTGCTTATTCTAAGCTAGCATCTCCTACCAAAATTGATATTTACATTTTCCAAACCACTCAAAGATATGTATGCAGGAACATGCACTCATTAATGTCCACCACTCTACAGTTATCTTAAGACAGTTTTGAAAGGAGCTGATCTCTTCTACCTGATGTCTTGAGGAAGGTTTTATTTTAAAGGAAGAAATGCCTTGTAAACAGTAGATACTCATGAAATGTTTTTTAAATGAAATAGTAGCCTATGTAAATATGCTTAGTATGGCCCTAGCCGGTTTGGCTCAGTGCATATGCTTAGTATGTATGTAAACTGCTTACTTTGTTCTATTTATATTGCTCTTAGTGGTTTAAAGTGGACACCAACCTGGCTTTATATATGTGTCTCTTTGAATGACTTATGTTTAGTTATTATCTTTTTGGTATTAATCTTTTTGGGGTGTTATTTCACCTAAAACTCCCTTCTCTTGTATTGCATCAGTCCATAATGTCCAAGTAATAAAACCAGATAGGAACTATCTGAATAAATTAACTGCTGAGCTTCCATTTTCAAATAACTGTCCTTGGTTGTAGAGGTTTAAGGAGAGAATACTATCCCAGGAAAGGGAGGCATTCCAAAGAAATGGGTAAGCTCTTCGGAATGTCGGTTACTGGAACAAGAACCTTAGACTGACTGACTTATTATTTTCTTTTTTTAATCCTCACTGGAGGATATTTTTCCCGTTGAATTTTTTAAAGAGAGTAAAGGGGGTGGGGAGAGAAATATTGATGTGAGAGAGACACATCGATTGGTGGCCTCCCACATGTGCCCCAACCAGGGCTGGGGATGGGAATCAAACTCTTTGGTCTGCAGGCCAACCAGAGCTCTAACCACTGAGAACAACCAGCCAGAGCCTGACTTATTATTTTAATTACTTGACTTTTATTTTTCTACTTGGGGAATAAATTCAGAATTGGTGGAATTTAGGCCATGGGTTATTTTGGTGGTATATCCTATCCTCACTTCTTAAGTAAAAACAAAAAGGAAAGGATCCTTTTTCAAATAAATTCTACAATAAAATTTTATAGCAAGGCCATCATATTCAAAGAAAAAAGTAAAAATAATGAAATGTGGTTTTTCATTTAAATCGGTAGGAGTGATTTAATGTGGTAAGTACATATGGTAAATCAAATGTTGATTTTTTTTTTCTCTCCTAAATCTCTTTTAGGTTTGAGTTTACACATAAAAAGCAATCGGGTGGTGCAGGCCAGTTTGGAAAAGTGATAGGTGTCCTGGAGCCTCTGGAGCCAGAGAACTACACTAAGTTGGAGTTTTCAGATGAAACATTTGGGTCAAATATTCCCAAACAATTTGTGCCTGCTGTAGAAAAGGTGAAAACAAAACAAAAAACACACATAAAAATAAAAAGCATGAGTTTATTAGGTATCAACTCACATTTCTCTCACATTGTCTTCCCTCGTTCATTTTAAAGTACTGCTTCTTTATCTAATTGCTAAGCTTTCTATCCAATTTAGAATCTTCAATTCATTAAGTTCAAGAGCTATAAATGTATGTATAACAATGAAGGGAAATCATTTTGTTTCTTAATCATCATTATTTTCTCTTATTAAGTTGATAAAGTTATATATTTCTCTTGATAAATTGAAACTACTCCATTGATTGTAATCAGTGATTGAAATTTGCAGTAGTCATTAGGGATTTATGAAGATTTTAGGCAACTTTGTAGAATGAGCTTTAAGATTGCCAACACCCTTGTGCTGCTGTTAAATCTGCTCTAGTTCTTTGGTAAATCACAGTGTTCAGAGACAGTTTCTTTATCTGTCAAGTGAGAGTGAAATACTTAAACTTGAACCCCTCACAAAACTGAGGATCAGATAAGACTGACATTTCTTTGCCAGTTGTGAAGTGCTCTGCACATGTAAGTGGTTTGTGTTTTGTTTGCTTTCTAGGTCACTGGCTTTAAGACAGCTGTAAACTTTTAACAACTATCTGTTCTTATAGATTGAGGTTTTTCGTTGTTTTTTTAACCTTGTAACTTATATCTTTATTAACATTATAATTTTGGTATCAGTGGTGATAGCATTTTTTGTGATTAGCATATTTTATTCATTATTCTTTATTTCAAGACAATATTTTGTCATTCACACACTTTTTGAATTATCTTCTATTCATCAAGATTAATGTAGATGAATGAGAGCCAGATTGTTTTTTAACATACAGAGTTTACAGTTTTTAAATATCAGAGAAATATATTGTAGTGTATGTGCAGTCATTGTTTTGCCAAGAAAAACTAACTTGAATTGTAGGAGCTCTACATATGTATTTTAAGTGGTTGGATGAAAAAGAACTGAACATACCAATTGTACTCTTTAAATATGTATAATTTATTGTATGTCATTTATAACTCAATGAAGCTATTTTTTTAAAAAAGAAGAATTGCAGCTGTTGAATAAATGCCACTTTTGGAGGGGGGTTTCTTTTGGGGAGTTCCTTTGATTTGCCTTTCATCTGTTTCCTCCATGTAAAATTAAGATCATGCTGTCTCTATCGTGGGTTATGAGAGTTATATAATTCCCGAAAATGAGGTTTTGAAAAAGTGATTGTTACCACCCTCAGCATCACTTTCAAACCAACTAACACCTTTAACTAATACCCTTTTCCAAGAGATTATTCATCTAGATGCCAAAATAATTAAGTAGGCTGTTCAACTTTTTAAAACTTTTTAATGAGGCATGAAATATAGCATATATAAAAATGTTAAGCTTCTGAATACTAAAATGTTTGGGGGCTCTTGGTAATGCATCTGCAAGGGAAATCCACTCACTCCAGAAGTGGTGTTCATTCATTAACAGGGGTTTTTGGATGCCTGCGAGAAGGGCCCTCTGTCTGGTCACAAACTCTCTGGGCTCCGGTTTGTCCTGCAAGATGGAGCGCATCACATGGTTGATTCCAATGAAATCTCTTTCATCCGCGCAGGAGAAGGGGCGCTTAAACAAGGTAAGCTGTGTCCCAGCACACGCCGCATCACTCACTGTTTTTGCCTGCTGGTTTGGTCTTCCCTCCCCAGAGCACTGGGTGGCACACCAGAGAACCTGGCTAGTCCTGAGCAAATATTCATAGAACAAAAGTGAGGATAGAGTACTATATAAAATTAAAAGCCTACTTTGTTCTCCTAAATTACCTGTTAATTTTTATATGTTTAAAATCACAATCTATATGTTGTTTTTCATAAAAAGATAGAAATATTCAGAATTCCAAGAAATATTTTAAAGACACATTAACTACAGTCATAATATTTCTTTGTGATTTAGTCAGATATCAGGAACTCCATAAATTTATAAATAATTTTTTCTTATAGGACATTGAAGGCTTTTAGGCATTTTGAGGATGGCACAGTATTTTGAAAGAATTCAGTAAACCTTATTCACAGTGCAGACTTCTTGCTAAACTGCTAAAATTGCCAGCCTTTCTCACACAGAATAATATGTATATTAAAACGCATTTGAACAGCCCTAAGCAATTGCAAACATATCTGATTCATTGTTTTTAAGAGAGAAAAGCAAATGACAACACAGCAGTTTGGCTTCAGGGTTATTTAACAAAGAAATTTCAAAGTTGTGTCCTGAAATCAGGTGGGGGGCAGTGGTTGGAAAAGGTTGCTCAGATCTTGACTAGGTTGCTAATTTCTTATTTTACTAAAACTAATGGAAGATATTAGTAATTTGTGTTTTTGTTTCTCAGTTGTGAAAGAGAAAGAATCTTCCCATTTTCTTTATGCCAGCTGTCTATTAAAATTGCAGTTGAAATCTGTGATCTAGAAATCCTGTCAATCTAAAGATTATGTTAAACTAGAGGCCTGGTGTGTGCACCAGTGGGGTCCTTCGGCTTGGCCTGCGGGATCGGGCTGAAACCGACTCTCTGACATCCTCCGAGGGGCCCTGGATTGCGAGAGGGTGCAGGCCAGGCTGAGGGACCCCACCAGTGCATGATCAGGGCCGGGGAGGGACTCGGGAGGTTTGCCAGCTGGGGAGGGACCACAGGAGGGCTCCAGGGCGTGTTCAGCCTGCCTCACTCAGTCCTAATCGGCTGGACCCCAGCAGCAAGCTAACCTACCAGTTGGAGCGTCTGCCCCCTGGTGGTCAGTGCATGTCATAGTGACAGATCGACTGTCTGCCCCCTGGTGTTCAGTGCACATCATAGCGAGCGGTTGAGTGGCCTTAGCATATCATTAGCTTATTACGTTTTGATTGGTTGAACAGACAACTGGACACTTAGCATATTAAGCTTTTATTATATAGAACAGGAAAAGGGAAATAAAGTTACAAAGAAAATAAGACTTTTTTAGCCATGGTTGAGATTAAAACACCTGCCTCTTCACTTTAATCTTAAGCTGATAGCTTAGTTGGATTAATGTAATATTCTTTTCAGCTTTATTGGAGTACTAGAGGCCTGGTGCACGAAAATTCATGCACTGGGTGGGGGGCTTAGCGTGGCTTGCCCCCTCTCACAGTCCAGGAGCCCTCAGGGGATGTCCTACTGACAGTTTAGGAGCGGGCCTAAGCCGCAGTCTGGTCTCCCTCTGCGGGAGGCGACAGAGCTGATCAGGGGAAGGCACCACCCCCATCACCCTGCTGATGCTGCCACTGCCAGCCTCAGCGGCTCCGAGGCCTGAGCACCAGACCTCGAAGCTGCTGGGGCTCACGGCTGCCTGAGCCCATGGCTGCCATGAGCCCCAGGCCTCGCAGCCCCTGTGGCTTTGTCTGATGGATGTCCAGATGGACGTCCGGAAGACATCTGCCCTAATTAGCATATTACCCTTTTATTAGTATAGATAATTGACAAAATTGTAAGATATTTAAAGTGTGTAACGTGATGATTTGGTAAATGTATGCCTTGTGATACTTTTTAAAAGTACAGTTAAACCAAATTAGAAGTCACCAATAGTTCTATGCTGGTTCTCAACTGGAAATTGGTAGCTTTCCTGGAGATAGAGGTTAGAGGTTACATAAAGCAAGAGAATTGGTATGGTTATCAATTAGCAAAGCCTCGTCTTTTTTAATTGTTCCTATTTGAAATATAGATATAGATGTATATGCCTATAATATACACATATACATCCATGAGAAAAGCCTGTATATTTGTGAATATTAACTAAAAGTTGAATATGTACTATTAATTTTTAATTATTTAAGTGTATAGATATGATTAAGTATGGATATGCAAAGGAAAAGCACTAGATGATAATTGAATTGAGAAGTTTTTGGGAGGGAGGCCGTTATTGTTGTTTGCCAGGTAAACGTGCAAATAGGCAGGGTGTTAACATGAAAAGTTAATTACTTTGCTATTTCTTCATCCAATTCTTATTTCTCCATGAAAGACAGAAATATAAAGGGTAAAATAAAGTTTTTGCCAAGCTCAGTAAGAAAATCAGCTTTTAAGCATATATCTCCATTGAATGCCATCTGAGAGTTTTAGGGTGAACATTTTGGGTAACCAAACTTCTCAGTTCAATTATCATCTATTGTTTACCAACAAGAAAGAATTGGCTTACCTTGGTCAAAGACTTAACAGTTAGTGTCTTTACTCCTGCAGATTTTCAGAGAGAATAAGTAACTCTCAACTGCATGATTGAAATGGTAAAGGACTTTAGTATTTAGTATTGTTTTAAGACCCCTTTTATATTATCCTCTGTAGCTTAATGATTTTTAAGGTTAAAAATACAGTAATGAAATACTAAAACTTAGCTTTGTCTTATTGAAATTTCCATTTGAAGAGTGACTGTTACTGATATCAGAAAAATGAGACCAGATTAAATATTTTAACCTTGTCATTTTTGTGTGTACCTTTGGGAGAGTACCTTCTATCTCCCTTTTTGTATATCTGGATAGGAAAGTGTTCCAGTTTGTTTAAATATTAATAAACTATTTTTTTTTTAAATCTAGCCTTAGCAAATGCAACATTATGTATTCTTGAACCCATTATGTCTGTGGAAGTTGTGGCCCCGAATGAATTTCAGGGAACAGTGATTGCAGGAATTAACCGGCGCCATGGGGTAATCACCGGACAAGATGGAGTTGAGGACTATTTTACACTGTATGCAGATGTAAGTACTGTTGGTCACTGCCAGTCTTGCTTTTATTAACCACAGCAGGAAATTAGAGTTAGCTTTTGTTTTGGGAAATTGTAGAACGAATTGACACATTTCCCTGGCTATTTGAGTGTTGAATTTGTGGCTTTTATATATATATGGCAATTTCTATAATTTGCTGTTAGAGCCACTCTTAAGTGCAAAAGCTGAAAATATAGTTCATTTCATGTAGGCCTTTTGTGAATATGTTCTTTTCTTAGATATTTAATTATCTTTCTCATTATAGCTTTATTTGCAAAGGTGCTTTATTTAAGTTCTAATTTGTTGGGCTAATATTTAATTTCCTTTCTTGACTTAAATCTCCCGGGAGAAAGTCTTTTATCACATTCCAGAAGGCTTCCTAGAAGACAGTGCGGTCAGCATGTCATCAAGGTGTCCCAAGGAAAGTTGTTTGAACAGTTTCACAGGAGAAACACTTCTGAGTGCTGAGCTGGCCAGAGAGTGGAGTGGGGATGGAGGGAAGGCTGTCCGTGATGGCCACTGTGTGCAACCGAAACATTTGGTCTCTAGTTGTGACTGTCATGAAATTATATTCAAATAGGATTTCTACTTGCAGTAAAACAAAAATGAGTTTCTCTTTGGCTAAAGTTCTTTTAAAATAAGAGTTGTTAGTAGAAACCTAAGTCTAAAGCAGTGGTCGGCAAACCGCGGCTCGGGAGCCACATGCGGCTCTTTGGCCCCTTGAGTGTGGCTCTTCCACAAAATACCACGTTTTTAGCAAAGGCCAGCTTAGGAGTACCCTAATTAAGTTAATAACAATGTACCTCCCTATATAGTTTAAGTTTAAAAAATTTGGCTCTCAAAAGAAATTTCAATCGTTGTACTGTTGATATTTGGCTCTGTTGACTAATATGTTTGCCGACCACTGGTCTAAAGGAATTAAATGGCTATTTTCTGTTTTTATCTCAAATATTTTCAAAAAGCAGTGCTAAAATATCTACTGTGTTTGTTTCTAGGTCCCTCTAAATGATATGTTTGGTTATTCCACTGAGCTTAGGTCATGTACAGAGGTAAGCAAGTGTTTAAGTTTTACTTTAGTGCCCTTTAAGAGACTACTCTACAAAAGGATGGAATTTGTGAAATCTTGTCTTTGCACGACTTTACCTGATAGTTATAAAAAGTTTTTTTAAATCTCTTTTTTTTTTTTTAACTCCCAGGGGAAGGGAGAGTACACAATGGAGTACTGCAGATACCAGCCATGTTTACCAGCCACACAAGAGGACCTCATTAATAAGTATTTGGAAGCTACAGGTCAACTTCCTATAAAAAAAGGAAAAGCAAAGAACTAACTTTACTCATTTACATTGGCTAACTTTAACTGAATCTGCAGGGCTTGGATATTTTAATAGCTCGCAGTGGAATGAATTCAGGCATAAACAAGAAATTTTAGAAGCCCTTTCTATTATATTCAGGAGCTCCTATCATATCAAAGTTAATTCTGTGTATCAGGTATATCTCAACTCTATTGAATGGTTTTATAGTTCACTGAAAAAAACTCAAATAAAATATGATTATTACTGTTATATATTTTATATTTATTTTAAGCGGGAAGAGACATATCAGTTACACGTCTAGGCTTAGGATGTGTGTAACCTTCCTTTTCAAATTTTTATCATAAGAATTTTTAATAAAGAAAAACTGAAAGAACAACCATATACCGTCCATCTAGTTTCAACAATGAGCAATTTTGTTAACAATTTGTTAATCTGATTATTTGTTTTGCAATATTTGTTTTATCTGTTTGTTGTCTATATGTCTCATACTTTTATATTTTTAATTTTTAAATTTTTAAAAAATTATTTTTTTGCTAAACACTTGAAAGTGAATTGCACATATCATGACACTTCTTGGAGTGTCATCTTTAACAGGCAGGCTTTTTTATTTAAGAGTAGGTTCCATATGGTCTTAATAGAGTACATTTTTCAGATTCTTCATTGGTATATTAAAATGCCTTCTAAATTTCTAGCTGTTTTATGTAGAGCTGATTGTTTTCATCTGCAAATGTGTAGCTGCCTTCTTTTAGGAGTGTTGATGTTTCTTTCTTGTGGACCTATGAGGTAAAAAACAGGCCCTTGCACATGCAATTCTCACTTATGTTCATCTGAAGGTTTCTGCAGCTCTAAATAATGAAATACACGTTTCAGAGTTCCTGCCTAATCAGTTCATTCACCTACTGAGTGCTAGTTGAATTTGGAATTTATCATATTATACTCATTGAGATCATGAAAGAACAAATGTTAAGCTTTTGTTTTTGAAATAAGTTGGACTTCCCTGGCAATTCTACCATATTGTTCAGAATCGCTTCATCCCGAAATCATGTGATGTAACAGACTTATCCAAATTATTTTCCTTAGTGAATAATGGAAATAAAATAACGTTTAAATTCCTTTGTTTTCCTTGATTTGGTTTTATAACTTAAGGTTTCTAGAAAAAAAGATTTTTTAAAAGTATTGAGCACATGTTTTCAAGGCATTTGCTAAGTGCTTTAAATGCATTATCTAATTTAGTTTTCACTCCCCTGTGAAAGTAGGTACTATTGGTCCATTTTGTAATAGAGGAAGCAAAAGTGCAGAGAAGGTAAATCACTTGTCTAAGACCACGCAGCTCGGTCAGTTTTCAATTGATAACTTAAATTCATCATCTCAAGTACATTTTCCCTATGAATATGTCTGTTGCTACAATACCATCAAGCCTGAAAAATGTTGTTGCATTGGCATTTCATCAGCATCTCATGCCATTCAAAATAACATAGAATATTGTTCCTGAGGAAGAAATACTTTCATGGAATTTAGCACAGTTCCTCTGGCTATTGCCAGCAGTCATAAAAATTAGAACTAAGATGGGCAAATGTTGATGTTTTTAACTTGTTAAACATTCTGGTCATAAAGATATAGTGTCAGAAAAGAGCATAGTTATCTAATCCAACACCAACATTTCATAGGCAACGACACAGGTCCAGCTGGTGGGAGTAAGTAGAATAGGATTTCATTGGAACAAATCCAGGACCAGAACCCACACTTCTTGCTAACTCATTAGGTTATAGTTGATTAAAGACCACTTATCAGCCAAGGTCTGTAGTGAGAAAGAAATCAATGGGGACTACTACAGTTGTGAAGGATAATTGTTGGTTAATTTAAAGAAAGACGGTATTGCTTGTATTGAAGAATGGTAGCAGCACAATCAGTATTGCCCTGATTCCTGTCCCTACCACTCTTAGAAAGTCACCTGGGGAGCTTTGAAAGAAACACCCAGGCCAACCCCAGGTGGTCTGATTCTCTGGATCAAGATCAAAAGTTTCCCAAGTGATTATAATAGCAGGTAAGGTTAAAGACAACTGCAGTGTTGCCTGCACCTTCAAGATGTGAAATGGAAGATTGATTCAGATGTGTCCTATAACTAATTCTTTTGTGTGATGTTAGAGTTTGGGCTAGTTGTTCTTAGTTTGATAACTGTATCTTAAAAGAAATACAGGCAATTTTCTGTTATTGCTTTCCTTCTTGCTCACTCTCAGATTGTTTAGTTGTGAAATCACTGAAGTTTTGTTAATTCTGAAGTTTTATTTTAATATTTTTGAAATATGGATGAGTCTTAAAATTTATGTCAGTGAAACTAGGCAGCCACGAGGTAGTAGTAAATTATGACATGATGGAATACATCTCTTTGTAGAAGACAGCTATTTGTATTGCTAACACTATAAGTTGTTGAATTTGAGCTTTAATTGCCGCTTAAAGTGTTTTCAAACAAATAACACTGGAATGCATCATTGAAACAGTTAATTGTATTCAAGACAATTTGTTGTGAACATTTATTCAAGTAAGTGCCAGGGAACATTATTCAAATAAGTTAGGTGACTGTAGCACTCTGAAAGCCAGGGAAGGTCACAGAATAGGTTCTAAGCTGAGAAAAAATTGATGTAATAAACTCATGTCATGAAGGACTATCATTCAAGGGCAACTGTAGAAACTTCCAACTGACTCTCAAAAGAACTTATTTAACTTCTAACAATTCATAATTCAGATAAGAAAAAATGAAACTGTGTAGAATCAAATAGAATGTAGACAAAATCCTGGTACTATTGGGTATGTTTTAAAGTTCTGAAAGAGGCTAAGAAAATGAATGTGATGCTCTATGTAACTGTCATTGGCTCAGAGTGATTCAGAATTTGGACTTAATGAAAGAGGGCTTGGGGAATTTAGAGTTTTTCATGTTATGTCAAGGTCAGTGAAGTAATTTTCCTCTGCAGTAAGCTAGCAAAATCAGTATTATTAAAATCAAATCAGCAATTTTTAGAGTTTTTGTTAGAAAAGATGTTCTAAGGTGATACTGAGAAACTTTTAGTAGGTTTAACTTTTGTGGGTTTTGTAAATTTACAAATTAGGTAATTGTGTTTGTACATTGTCTCTGTGTGTATAATTCCCCTTCATAATCAATTACACTGAAATAAACCTGTTAAAGGGTTACCTTAGAGTTCTTACCTGCTTGAATGATGGTTATACTTGAGTGTAATCTCACTAATTAAAAATGCCTTTATGAGGGTGAGGTGAGACTCTGGAAAGCTGAAACCCTTCTAGCCCTTAAGCTAAAGACCACAGGGCATTGAATATGCCATTCCAATGCTCTTGGCACCATTTTTTAATATTATGTAGGGAACTTCAGTTAGAGGAGTTTATCCTTTGGTTTGGGCATGACTTAATCATTATAGATTGCTATTTTAGAAAAATATTTTCTCTGCGTTATGACACAGGTGGGGAATCTGATGTTTTCTTTAAATGACTGTCTCCCAGTGCTTCAGAATACTTACTGCTCTTTAAGTCGAGTGGTTGTTGGGAAGATGAATGTAGAGGGTTGGGGTTTTAAAAAATATATATATATAAACTAGATCTACTAAAAAGTAACAGTATCATCCATCTTTCATTTTGTAAGAACCCATGACTTTAAATTGTTTCTCTTCTGTGTGAAGACTTAAAATGAATGATTTGGTATATTTTAAGGCTGATGCTTCCTAACCAATTTACTAGCCAAGGAATCTGGCTACCGGTTTTCACACACAAATGTAAGCAGTCCATTAAATAACACTAATTTTGAGAGGCAAGTGTTGGCTACATTTCCTAGACCAATTCTGCCTACCTTCTGCCTACCTTTGGGGAAGTAGGTACTCCACAGAATCGGATTACGTACATATTGTGTCTGTTGTACATTTTTCCCTTTTTTATTGTTAAAAGTAAAAGATGTCCCCTTTGTGTTTGTTTTTTTCCCATTGACTACCTCCTCCCCACACCCACCCTTCGCCACCCTGTTGTCTGGTTCCATGGGCTATGCACTTATATGCATATAAGTTCCCCGGTTAATCTCTCCCCCCTGTTGTTGTAAATTACTTATGCCAACACTGGGTCCAAGTTGTCCTTAAAAGTGAAAACTGTAAATACTTTCTATACTTACAGTTACATCACTGTCCCATTTAATACATGTTTGCAGACACTAGGCTTTATCTGTGAGACGCTCTATTTTTATTTGTAAAATATGAATTAAACAATATTAAGAGTTCATTTAAATCCATCTTAGCACAGAATTTGCCTACAAATCTCTACAAACATACTTAACACAGTTGATTTAGAAATGTAAACATTTATTTAAAAGTAGCTATCAAGTTATAAAAGAATACTTGCTTAAAATCATAAAAATAGTATAATTCCTTTTAAACAGATAATATTTTCCCTACAATTGGCTTTCATTGAAATATATTATCTTTTAAAAACCCCAGTATCTTTTCATTGTTGAGCATCGCAGGCTTTCCGAATTATTAGGATGCCTTAGACACTGGCTATTTTACTAGAATAATGACAGGCTACTTTGTACAGTCACTGTGTTTAGGATTTGGGATAGCAGGTCGTCTTCTTTCCTTTTCAGTAATTGATCAGTCCCGTCGTCGGTGCCGCAGCTGATCCTTCTTCAATTCCAGAGGCTTCCTCTGGTGCCTGCGGCCCCTGACAGTGGTACTTCACTTTAAGGGGTTTGTTCGGGTGCCAGACCAAGTGAATACGACAGGAAATGATTTCCTAGAAAATAGGGGTTTTAAAACATTAAGAGCTGCAAAAAATTCTGGTAAAAACAAGTCTACGTATAATGTTGTGTTTTACCTGTGTTGAGAATTCATGGAGTAGGACTGTATAGTCAAAATCAATGGCATCCTCATCTGTTTTCTAGAGAAAGGAAAAAAGAGTTAGTGTAACAAACTGGTAGGTGTAGATCAGCTCAGAATTTGGAAGGCTTATCTTATAAACCGGGTGATGCCTGGACTCTCCTTCTGTCTCTTGGATTTTAGCCATGTTTCCCTTGGGTAGGATCCTGCATCAAGATACGGAAGTCATGGATTCTTATTGTTTGGTCACTGAGTTCTATGACAATCTATTGACTGTCACTTTTTTTCTAATACTTATGGTTTTTGATGGAGGCTAAGGTCGGTGGGGATAGGGAGAATCTTTTGGCAACCTTAGGAATTAGGTACTGTATATGCACCTCAAGCTGATATGTTAGCCCTGATGTGCCAGGCAATAAGACAAGGGGTAGGGCAGCCAGTCCTTTGAGGCTGCCACATGGGCCAGGTTCTGTGCTAAGCGCTGGAGTCAGGTTTTCATGTAATTCTGACTGCCTTACAAGAGTTCGTGTTATGAGCCTCATTTTACAAGGGAGATAGCTTGAGGTTGCAGCTAGTAAATGGCAAATGGGGATTCGAACCCAGATCTACTGACTCCACTGTCCGCACTGCCTCTTCAACCAGTGCACTGCTTATTTGTAAAGTGGCAGGCAATCTTTCTCACCTCTTATTCACTTGATTTCTGTAAGTTTTACTAGTAACTAAACCAATTTCCTATTTTATTTTTGACACTTCCTGGTTTTTTGGTGGGTTTTTTTGGTGGCGGGGGGAGTGGAAGCTAGGGTCCTTATCTATTGTAAAAATGGAAGGGAAGAAAATAAAATAAATTCAACTTGGATTATAATTTTTTAAAATATATTTTTATTGATTTCAGAGAGGAAGGGAGAGGGAGAGAGATAGAGACATCAATGATAAGAGAGAATCATTGATTGGCTGCCTCCTGCATGTCCCCCACTGAGGATTGATCTTGCAACTCGGGCATGTGCCCTGACTGGAATCGTGACCTGGTTCATAGGTCCACACTCAACCACTGAGGCACACTGGCCGGGCCATAGTTTTAATTTTATAATTTCAATCTACTAGGTTTTATTGAGACTATTAATGTAAAAAAGCAAAGTCAAACAAAAGGATTTGATATTAAATTTTGCTTAAAATGATGGAGATTTTTACAAACCATGAACTTTCCAGCAGGTGGGGAGGGTGCTAGAGGGAGAGGAAATGAGAGGGCCTGGTTTGATCAGAAATTGACTTTTTTCTGTGTATCTGCATCATGGGTAGATTTCCTTCCCTCCTGCCTGGCAGTGAACATGCGAATAGTCAAAGCAAGTATCTGAGGCACAGGCTGTACAGTCAGAACTCATGAGAGGATACCCAGTGTCGCTTTTATAAAAAAACAGTTTCTGGAGACCCCAGTGGTCAGTTTGGCATTGTTGGGTTTAAGGGTGTAGGTAGCCTTGCTTGACCTTCGTCTGGTAACTATCTTGACCTTAAAAGGAAATGGTGGCCTCAAGATGGCCCATACCAGCAGGCCACTGCGTTGTATGACTTGTCTCAAGCTTTTGTGCTGCCCGCACTATTTCTCAAGGCCTCTCTATTAACCATGTATTCTTCTATCATAAAAAAATTGGTTTTCCTTATAAACAACATGTTTTTCAGGTCAATGCTTTCTTATTCTGTTTCTGCAAACAGCATTTCTGAATCATGGCTGTCTACAGATTTGAGGCAAAAAAAAAAAAACAGGCAAGTCTGGAAACTGGGATTCCAACTCCATTTGACAAACTATTCTGCTACAGTGTTACCCATTTTTTCATACAAAAAAACTGGATTATTATAATGCTTGGAAACCAGGTACCACTTCGTGAAGACCCTCCTCAGTGAGGTCACTGAAACAGACCCTTGCATTTCTGTTTTATGGGTTATTCCTCCTCCAGGTGGAAACACCCTTAAACCAAACAAAACAGCGGGGCTTTTTACAGAACTACAGAGGGGACAGTGTACACCCCAGCCGGCAAGGTATTCCAGGGTTAAACTGTCCTCGCCGAATGGAGCTCTGCCAAGAAGTCATTATTTTTAATATTATTCAGAAATAATCTCCTTGGCGTCTATTCAAATCGTCACAAAATGCCACATCATTATAGTCCAAATTGACGGTGATTTTCTGTGACATTTTCTGGTAACTCAGCACTTTAATCTTCCTAGAGGCAGACTGGAAGTATTTTGTTTGTTCCCTTTTATTTTTGCACCACCCCTCTGCCTCCACCCCTACCCAATCCCCCCAAAAAAGAGAGAATGATCCTTAGAAGAACCAGTGTGGTTTTAGTAGAAAGTGAGTAAGCTCAGGCTATTAATATAAAGTAGATGTCTTAGCTGAATACATAAGGTAGATAAGATGGTTTCTGTAATGTGCCTTGGCCACCCGGGGCCTCTTTCGACAGCAGGACTTGAATTGATTGATAGTGACGGGCTGCAGATTAGGTAGTCTGGGTTGCTGACAATGTCTGGTGTTGATAAGAGTTGGAACAATGCTCAGATTTACTATTCTCAATTCGTATTAAAGGCAAGAGTGTAGGGAAAGTCCTTGTCCTTTTTCTTTTTCTCTAGCCAGCAAGTATCTCCCCTGCCCTTGGCATAGTCCTCATGGTATTGGGAATGACATCCGTTGTTCGGTTCTAACGCAATAATTGTGCCAGTAAGATGGTCTTACATTGGTATTCAATCCTTTCTTTCATAGCCCGCACGCCCCTCAAACTTTGCTTATATGAAGCTGTGGGTTTATAAGCCTGCACTTCCTGACACACTTGCATTGAAATGTGAGTTTAACCCTAAGTGTAAAGATGGTAATTCCCACCCAGAAAGCATTTGGAAAAACAATAATCGCTATACTTTCCGAGCTACCAAGGGCCACAGAGCACCTCCAGTCACTTGCTGTTTCTGTGCTGGACGGCCGTGGCTTTATCAGCCCTGCCATCCTGCTTCTAGTCTCTCGGGACAGTACCTAGATTTTCTGATCTTAGTGACTTTTTAAAAATTGTTGCTTGCCCTACCTGATTTGGCTGAGTGGATAGTGTTGGCCCGTGGACTGAAGGGTTGCGGGTTTGATTCCGGTCAAGGGCATGTACCTTGGTTGCAGGCTCTATCCCTGACCCCCAGTCAGGGTTCGTGCCGGAGGCAACCAATCGATGTGTCTCTCTGGCATGATGTTTCTCTTTCTGTCTCTCCCGATCCCTTCTACTCTCTAATAATCAATAGAAAAATATCCTTAGGTGAGGATTAACAAAATAAAATAAAAATAAAAATTATTGTTGGCCCTGGTTGGTGTGGGTCAGTCAGTAGGAGTGTCATCCCATACACTGAAAGGTTCCGGGTTTGATTCCCAGCCTGGGCAAATGCCTAGGTTGCGGGTTCAGTCCAGTCAGGACCTGTGATTGTGGAGCATGTGGGAAGCTACCGCTCAATGTTTCTCTTTCTCTCTCTTTCTCTTCCCCTCCCCCTCTAAAATGCAGTGAAAATCACTGCTTTTTGTTATGTTGCTGCTTTGGCTGAAAGATCACAGGAATCTTTAGTGGCCACCGAATGGCAGAATTTAAAAATAAGAGAACTCTGAGCTGAAATGGGTTATCAACCTTGAAACCAAATTTCCCAATTCAGTGATTTAGATTTATGTTAGCTTCAAGGACTTCAGTAAATCCTCCATTAATGGGCCCTAAGAGATGAAGTAATTTGTCTTGGGTGACCCAGCAAGTCAGTTACATATTCACTTATTCATCCAAAACCCAAACCCCACAACTCTCAAGCTCCTAATCTGTGACACTGTTTCTGACGAACCAGCATTTTTGTTTTCCACGACTCCATTGTTCCTACTTTCCCACGTGCAGGGTGGTTGAGGGACATGGATAGACAGATAACGGCCTGGCTAGAACGGGAGAGAAATGGGCTGCTCCCGCACTGTGGTATGTCCTGGTGCTTATTTTGGCAATGTGTCATGCACAACTGTAAGAGAAAGGAAAACACTGATGTTCAAAGATCCTAATTTCCTCTCTGTTGTCTCTGTGTTGATTGGCCCCTGTTGAGTTTTCCTCTCATTATTTCCTTGAGTTCATTATCTTGGCACCGCCTTCCACACCGTAAACAAAGTTTCGCCTGACTTCTCAGGGCGGAAGACTCTTGTTAAGGATATGATTGTCTTGGGAGAAGAGCGAGAAAGAGGGAGAGTGTTTTATCTAGTTATATAGCAACAACCAATTGAGTGGTAATTTCTATTAAAAAGCACTATTTAAAAGGAAAGAAGCGTCTATCTAGAGAAAAACTGTGTTTGTAGTCGTCTGATCTACAAGTGGCCTCTGCAAGGCCCACCAGAGTGTTAGGGGCATTCCTAGTGCTGACGTGATGCAAGAGTGCAAGGATCCATCCATGGGTGAATGCACTGCTTCACACAGCATGAAGGAAGTGATTTGTAGACATTTATACTTGCGGTCAGCTCAGCTTGCCTCTCACAGTAGTTGATTTTGTTTACTCTGGAAATGCCTCTCTCTCTACATCACACTTGCCTGACAAGAACTCCAACCCTGGCTCACTCCATGCCCTCACCACCCAGCCAAGAGGGACTGGTCCTCCTCTAACTCCACGACCACAGATGACCCCGGGGCCTGCAGTGCCCTGTGATGCTGAAGTCCTTGCACTCCCAAACCTGTCTCATGCTTGCTCGCAGCTGGTGGCTGCCTCACTTTTCACTTAGAAGACATAAGCCAGGGGTCCTCAAACTTTTTAAACAGGGGGCCAGTTCACTGTCCCTCCGACCGTTGGAGGGCCGGACTATAGTTAAAAAAAAAACTATGAACAAATTCCTATACACACTGCACATATCTTATTTTGAAGTAAAAAAACAAAACGGGAACAAATACAATATTTGTATTGGCATGTGGCCCGCGGGCCATAGTTTGAGGACCCCTGACATAAGCCGTTTGAAATAGAACTTCCACACCTACCACCATGCCATCCACCCTCCTCCCAGCATCTCGGCCACTCTTCTCTGCCTCCTGCCCAGGTGCACTCTCCACGGTCCTGCCTCAGATCATCTGGATTGATCTTACCTGCTCTTGCCTGCTCAGAGATATTAACTCCAACTATCTCCTTCCTACAAGTCCACTTTGCCCCCTCTCCTGGATTTTTCTCATCAACATATAAATCTGCTAAATCTCCTAGAATACAACTGAAACCTAGAAATACAACTGAAACAAACATTCTTTCAACTCTCTGCTTGCCCATCCTCCAGCTACAGCCCCTCCCTTTCTTTTACTTCCTTTATAGCCAAATTTTATTTTATTTTATTTTATATTTTATTGATTTTTTACAGAGAGGAAGGGAGAGGGATAGAGAGTTAGAAACATCGATGAGAGAGAAACATCGATCAGCTGCCTCCTGCACACCCCATACCAGGGATGTGCCCGCAACCAAGGTACATGCCCTTGACCGGAATCGAACCCGGGACCCTTCAGTCCGCAGGCCTACGCTCTATCCACTGAGCCAAACCAGCTAGGGCTATAGCCAAATTTTAAAAAGAGATGGAGTGTCCACTTCTCCCCCCATTCTCTCCTGAGCCTACTCCAGGCAGGCTTTGCCCACGCTGTGCAGGGGAGACAGTGTGATAAGCTCCCATTGACTTCCCACCGCCCGAATCAAATGGTTAATCCTCAGTCCTCATCTCACTCGACTTTCCATCCGCTTTTGATACAGTCAGTTGATTCTCATCCTTAAAACACTTTTTCTGTCTCCAACCTCTAACGTTATAAGTGTTCCAGGGCTCAATCCTTACGTAACTTCTTTTCTTTTCTATGTAACACTCATTCTCTGTGATGGCCGGTCTCATGGCCTAAAAAAACACCTACCGTGTGACAAGTCCAGCCCCGACCCTTTCCTGTTCTGTGACTCTTATGTACAGATGACTACATATCCTCTACTTGGACATAGAATTTAGTATGCCCCAAATCAAGCTAGTTTCTCCCTAATTCTGTTTTTCCTGTAGTCTTCTCCAATCAGTTAATGAAATCTCTCTTTCCAGTTACTCAGGCCAAGATCCTACAAATCACCCTCAACTTTTCTCACCCTCTGCTGTCCATACCCAACCCATCAGCAAATACTATCAGTCTGTCTTCAGAACATATCCTCAATCCAAGTGTCTCGCCACATGCACTGCCACCCCCTGGCCCAGGCTCCCGCCAGGCCGTGCCTGGATTATTGCAATGCTTTACTGGCTGTCCTGCTTCCACCTTCGCGTCTGTACAATCTGTTCTCAACAGAGCAGCCAGAATGATCCTATTGTAAGTCAGATCATGTCACTCCTCAGCTAACGTCGCATAATGAGGGGGGGGGGAGCGAGGGAGGGAGAGAGAGAGAGAGAGAGAGAGATCTTCTAACAGCCTCCGGGCCGGACATGAACTGGCCCCTCCTGGCCCGCTCCCCCTCACCGTTCCCACCACACTGGCTTCGCTGATCTCTCTCTAACCCATCGGCCACACCAGGAAGTCCTCTTCACTGTCGGAGCAGGGCCCTCTCTCACTTCTCTGGGCCTCTGCTCCAGCGTCACTTCTGCTCAACTCCGAAGGGCCCTCCTTTAGACTATACTTAATTTTTCTCCACAGCACTCACCACCATTTGATACATCTTTGCTTGTTCATCCGTTCACTGTCTTCCCTCACTAGAATTCATCTCCCTATGGGCAGCTGCACTGTGTTTTCTGTCCTCTGCTATATCCATCCCCTGGCCCATTGCAAGCATTCGCATATTTATTGAATGAGTGAAATGCAATTAAAACTCTTGCTGTGAAATTGGAAACTCACATTAATTTAGTCTAAGCACACTGCATTTGGTTTTATCTCTCGTGGCACAAGTTAATTTTCCATTTCTCTTACCCACTGCTTCACACTGCTGAGCTGTGCCATGTAGTAGTGTAAGAACTGCGTTGTCTTTTCCCACATCACGTAAGAGCTGCCAAGAAAAGCTAAGTCCCAGATGGGTCTGAGCGAGGGATCAATATGTCCATGACTGTCTGAGAACACACACACACACAAATTATATTAAGCATTTTGGGAACAAAACTTCAGAAATTTCAGCAATTAAATAAGGGCTTAGTCATATCAGTCATCTCTCTCACAGCAGGACCTTGAGCAATATTTGTTTTACGTGCTTCAAGTCAAGTTGCTATAAGACAGTTTCATGGCTATGTGCTGTACTATATAAATGCAAAAGAAGAGCTATAATGATACTCAGTTAATCTAACATCTTTTAGTTGAGAAGCCTTTCCTAATGAGATCAAAACATCTCTCAGTGATCTTCGCCACATAACCTGGTTTGGGGTCTACTGTCATTATAGTCATAGAAAGCTCTCTGCCGATCTGCCTGATGTCTTTGTCCATTTCTGATAAACGCATTGGCAACATTTCTATCACTTTTTAACACATCAATCAGGTGGGTTTTTCCTGTGGCATTGTTTTTGTACCTGCAATCTTTTTAATTCAGCAAACATTTGCCAAAAAACTCTACTTAATATCAGACACCGCTAGAGGGAGGGATACAGTGATTAATAAAGGACCTCTTGTGACGTTTAGGAACTCACATTTTAGCAAGTAATTTGTGTGATAACTGTTCGTGGACTTGTGAGATGAAAACCCATTAGCAGAGAAGATAAATTAGTTACACTGAACACAGTGACTAATAAGGAAATTTGAAAGTATAAATGCTGGTGGCCCTGCCCTAGAACCCAAAGAAGGACTTCACCTCAGTCCTTTCCTTCGTCTGCAGTATACTTGGGCTCCTCTAATAGAAGCTTATGGATTCATTAGAAAAGGTGAAATTTTTACACATAATAAAATCCAGACAACTCTTTCAGGGGGAAAACAATGTGGAACAAGGATATCCTGAAGGGGATTTGATGGTCTCACATCAATGGTAGAGAAACTGCTCTATGATGGCCCAGAACTGTGGATGGATTAACTGCTTAGGAGAACCCGCTGAGATTGGAACTGGCTACTCCATGGATATCTCCATGGTTTTTATTCACTTCGTCTAAAGCCAAACTCTTTTTTTCCGTTCTAAGTAGATAATTTTATATACATGGACAGGCTATAAACAGCACCATTAAATGTCTCTGCTGAATTGGAAGTGACAAGAGAACTTGTAAATTTTGTGGATGAAAAGGTACATTCTGTTAAAAAAATTTTTTTGATGCTTTATAGTAGCCACATTGAGTTGGCTTGTTATCGAACGACCCTTGTGGGCATACAGGCTTTATTAACTGAACAAGAACCAATTAACCTGCACTAACAAGTGTCCAAAATCTAGTGATATTGTGGCAAATCTTCAAAGAAGAGGTCCTATACATTTTCTAAAATTTGTGTTTTAAGGCGGATATATAAAACCCTATTTCCCCAACTAATAATAAATAACTATATAAAGTATTTGCCATTAGCCCATATATTTCAGGCAGTGCTAAATATAAGCAAATTCTATAACATGGGATTTGAGTTGCTCCTCACAATTATTTGGAACAGGGTTTCATCTAAATCATCAGAGAGCTACAATAGGAGTTATCTGAGCTTCTGAACTTGAGGAACATGAGTATCCAAGCCCACCTCGGGTTTTAAGAACATTGACGGGGCACAGACAGCTCAGGAATGGAGACCGTGGGCCCCCACGTTGAGGCGGATCTGTCCCGGTCTCCGAGCGAACAAGTGAGCTGTGACAGGCGGTGGGAAGGGAAGTGCTGCAGCACTGGTCAGATGTCAAGCTTAATACCCCAGTGCAGATCCAGAGGTGACTCTTGTGGTTTGGAAATTGAATTTGCCGGTAAGAGCTGAGCGTCCATGCTGCCCGCACCCTGCTGAGAGCCAGAACAGATGGGCTCTGCTCCACGCCGCTGAGTCACTCAGGGCAGAGGGCAAGTCTCTTATTAGAGATGCACCGCTGCCCATTTAGCTCTCGCTCTAAAATAAGATCAACTCGATTCCTCTGCGGCCCCCCAAGAAGGCCCCACGACGGTCAGCTCGCTCAGCCCTGGGGCGGACGGCTGCGATGGGCACAGTGCAGGCCCTGGATGGGGTCACCTCGAGTTTCCAAAGCCACCACCAGAAACTGCTAGCAATGTCACTTCAGGTTCTAGACTCTCCCTGGAAAAGTGCACCCCTACATGTGTGTCCTGTTGCAAAGACTTCTACCCATTCCTTGGAGAGGCACCTCTTGCCTTGCCCAGGTCCCGGAGAGCACAGATCCTACATTGTACTGGAGGTGAAGAACAGGAAAATGTACTTCTGAGTTTTGTTTAAATAACAAGGTGTGCCACATTTTATAGTTGGATTAAAGTGCCATTTGGGGTATAAAAACTTAAATGATCATTCTTTTTTAAGACAATAATTTCATGCATTCCTGGACAGAGACATTCCAGATCAGCTGGTCCATACCAGGTATGCTGATGACATCCAAGGGGTCTTTGAGCTGCTTCATGTGCTTGTAGAGCAGGTAATCCTCTTGCTGTCTTTTGCTCTTCTCCATGAACCGCGTACAGGTGACATTGATGGTGGGCCTGGGTTTCTCATTCTTGAAAAACACTTGAGCGGAACAGTTCCCCAAACGTTCCTCGCCTTCCTGAAATAAAGAGTTTGGAATTAAATAGCTTGGTTCCTTCTCCTCACCACCCCAATACACAAACATACAAAACTGAGAAGTTCCTTGTACATGGCAGGTATTACTGGCTCAACAGATGTAGTGGCATTTGCTTTATAGAGAATGATTTTTGTGCTCATAGCTGAACACAATTGTCCTTCATTCTTTGCTGTCATTTAAACTCCTGCTTTCTGCCTGGCCAGTGTGGCTCAGTGGTTGAGAGTCGACCCACGAACCAAGAGCTCGCCGGTTCAATTCTGGGTCGGAGCACATGCCCAGGTTTCAGGCTTGATCCCCAGCAGGGGGCATGCAGAAGGCAGCCGATAGATGATGTTTCTTTCTCGTGGATGTTTCTCTCTCTCTGTCCCTCTTCCTTCCTCTCTCTAAAAATCCATTAAAAAATAAAATGATGCCCTTACAAAACAACGCTGGGCCTGTCCCAGAGAAACACCACCCATGCCCATGAGTACTGCCTGCTCAAGCCTCGAGGAGAGCGGGCGCTTTACTCTGCTGTGGACCAACATGTCGAGCTGGATCTCCAGCTTTCTAACTGGAACCCGAAGGTGAAGCTGGTTCCTATGAATAAAAATGGCCACATCTTCATGCTGCCCTATGAACTCGGTCTTGTTCCAATTTTACAGATGAAGATACTGCAGTTTAAAGAGGAAGCTACTGCATGTCACGCCAGGAAGTGGTGAGCCACGGCTCCAGCTCATGTCTGTCTTGCAAAGCCCTGGCTCTGTACTAACTCTATGTCCATTCACATCTAATGCAGATGAAGTGGAGGCAGAGGTCACCCAAATGGGACTAATCCAACTACCCGGGTGACCTAGCTGTGCCTGCCTGCATTCACATGTAAATGTGCACGTGCTGAGCATTCTGGGATCACCCTAATGTTCCACCCAGAGACAGCTGGGGCGGGAGAGGGGGTGCTTCAAGGGCACTCAGGCGTCTGACTCATTTCACCCTTTTGCAAAGGTCACACAGTCCATAACCCCACGTCAAAAGCCAGGGAGCCTAGTCCCAGAAAAATCCCATCGACACGGCCTGGAATTTGAGGAAGTTCCCGGGCCTCTAGCCATGGCCCCACTCACACCCATTCGTGGGCCCCGAGGTAAGAACTGTCACAGTGTGGTTGGTTAAGCTGTTGAATTCTTTCACGTTTTCAGTCCTTTAAACTGGTGGAGTTTCAAATGGCAACAACAACCAAAAATAAACTTAAAAAGAAAAAAAGCCCCCAAGGAAACAAACTGTTATTAAAACAGATCTGCTTATGGGCTTCCAGCGGGCAACTGTTCCTCCGTGAGCTGTGAACCAGAGGAGATGCCTGTGGTGCGTGAAAATCCTGATAAATAGTGCAACGTGGAGAAAGAGGTGGCGGGCGACAGGAAGAGGATTACCAAAGGCAGAACACAGGCCGGCACACAGTCTGCTTTGATGTCAAAGCCATTTCCAAGGAAGAGAGAAAACCAGGTATCACCCCTTTTTGTTTTCCTCTCCTCTCTCTACCCCCAGAACAGCGCCACAGAATCAAAGCCGTTGTCTGGAGATGAAAGACTCCTCACCCCCTGACATGGACACTTCAATTAGCGAGCTGTGCTCGTCAGAGACACATATTGTTGATCAAAAATAATCTAGTAATTGTTCCCCTTTCGCTTTAATCCAATGCTTTCAGTTTGCAGCTCTAGAAATGAAAGGCATCTTCCTTAAGCTTTAAGAAACATTTTAATTCTTAGGTTAATTAGCAACGTGGGAGTATATTGTTGTCTTGTTAGGGCTTGTTTCTGAATACTGGCAGCGTTGTTCCAGAAGCATCGGGCTGGGGGGTCACGGCTGTGCCCCCTGAGCCCCCAGCTCTGCCACCCAAGACCCTTCAATGCTGGCCGCCTCCTGCTCTTCCCTGGCTGCTTCCACTCAGCACCACGGAGAGGGGATTTTGGCCTCCACCCTGCTGCTGCCTCCCAGCCTCGCCCAGCGCATGGAGGTTCGTCTGGTCTAGTGTCTGTATGTTCTCTGTTTACTCTCTTCTTGGGAACAGGGAAAAGGGAAAAGGAATTGGCAAACCCTGGCTGCCTGGTCAGATGTGGGGGCTACTGACGCCTGTGGCAAGCACTGGTACCGCGCTGCGTCTCACAGGAAGCCTCTATGTAAGGCAGCTTCTGGAGCTGGCCGCGCGCTCTGCTGCTCTGCTAACGAGAAATGTCACCAGCTGACGGGCAGAGGAACAGGTTGGCATTTGAGAGTGAGTCATTCGGAGGCCTCTGAGGTGCTAGGGAGGGTACCAGAGGGAGCTGTGAAACTCCTTCCCGGGCCGAGGAAGGAGGGGGGTGCTGTGTGGACTGCTGTACACAGCCCCCCAGAAGGCCGTGACGTGGCAGGAGTGGAATCGAGGTCCTGCCTAGCTCTGCTCCTCCATTCTTGAAAACAAAGGCAGAAAAAAACCCACCTCTGCGTCACTATGTGTTAGTATTCTTACTCAGAAAAATAAATTCATACAAGTTGCTAATGAGGTACCAGTTCAGATAGAGTATCGGCTTCAAGGACTGAAGCATCCCAGGTTTGATTCCAGTCAAGGGCATGTACTTGGGGGGGTGGGGGTGGAGGTTCCCCAGCCCTGGTCGGCCTGTGTAGGGGGCAACCAATTGATGTGCCTCTTTCACATCGATGTTTCTCTCTCTCTCTCTCTCTCTCTCTCTCTCTCTCTCTCTCTCTCTCCCCCCCCCCCCCACTCTAATAAGCAATGGAAAATATCCTGACAGCAGCTTACCTCTGGGTTGTAGTGCTCTGTGGTGAACTCCAGGTCAACTTGACATTCCTTCTTTGAATTAATCTGAAATATAGAAACTGACTCTTAGCCGGTGGAAGCTCTGCTAACATCTGCATACCCCAAACTCACACTCCTGGGATAACATGGCACAGAAATGGTTGCTGTCACAGTCGTACCTGAATAATATGGGTATTTTTTTAGGAGAAAAGATCTCGTATTTTGGTCCGATCATGCCATGTTGCCTGCTAGCTCACACCCACTCACAAGAGGGAGGATGAGAAAGGGGAACAGTTGCATGGAGGCTGGAGGTTGGCTGTATGAGAGCAGCTGCAGGAGAGTAGATGTGTGTGCAGGGCTGTGCAGGGAGGACCTTCGTCCCCCACCTCAGTGCCCGTCCACGCCCTGCCTGGGCCCAGGGCTGCCACTGAGGGAGACAGACCGCTCTCCCTCCTCTGCTCCTGGTCGAACAGGTGTACCCAGTAATAAATCATGGTTTTCAGGTGGTGATAACCGAAGAAATGGAGTGGTGGGGGCAGAGTGACTACTTTTACTATCATAAGGTGGTGTGGAGGAGAGGCTGTTCCATGGCACAGCCATTGCCAGACCAACGAGCTAGATCAGGGCCAGAACAGAGAGTGTCTCCCTAAATCCCTCAGAGACCGTCTGATGGACCCTCCCCCTGTGCCCCCCGCGTGCTGGTCCCTGCCCCGGGCAAGCAGGTAAAGCAGTTTCCGTTCTCTGACACCGGCACCCCACCCATCCTGCCCTGCTCCATATAATTCTTTAGGCCCAAGACTTGCCTCGAATGTAAATTTCCTTTAACAGACTTAACTGGCAGACTGGACTGGCCTGCCCTTTCTTCAGTGTTTCCCAGCCTTCCTTACAGAGGTAGGTTTTCCGTCTCAGGGCTTTTCCCTGTGTCTGTGTATACCAACAGGTGGTCGAGGAAGGTGTCTGGGAGGAGATGATACATCAGCTGCGATCCAGGGGACAGAGGGAGCCAGCCACACCCATACTCAGGTGTGGCAGAGGGAGCTACCAGTGGGTCGGAGGTGGGACAGGATGAATTCCCGCCATTGGACCCGACCTCAGCTGTTAGGGCCTTTCCTTCTCTTGCAGCTTCCACAAGCAGACATACTTCTACACTTTGGACATGCATGTTGAGCCTTTTTAAACTTTTGAATTGATCCCAATGCATATTTTTAGAGTCTATATGCCCAGACCATTAAAGCAATTTAAACTGTTTAGGAGACCTTTATATTGTTTGCCATCATCTTTTTTTCTTTTTTCTTTTTTCTTTTCAGAGAGCTGCCTCCTGCATGCCCCACACTAGGGATCAAGCCCACAAGCCGGGCATGTGCCCTGACCAGGAATCAAACTGTGACCTCCTGGTTCATAGGTTGATGCTCAACCACTGAGCCATGCCGGCCGGACACCATCATCTATTTTTGTTTCTATCATTTTTTAGTGCGAAATGATCATTCAGTAAAAGGAGAATTTTCTAGAGAAGAGAGAAGTTTGTGCTGCGTGGAGCTGAGGTTATTTCACATAATCTCGATTAAGTTAATTCTGGAAACATCCATTTCCTTTGGCTCATCCCAGGAACATAATAACCAATCAGGGTTATCTTATCTTAACTAGACCAGATAGCATCCCTTACTGTTGTAGTTTCTTAAAAGATCCCGGGAAACTGGAGAATAGAGGGATAGGATCCTGTGGCAGGTATTTGTGTAAAGAACATGTAAACACATGAGTGTATCTATCAATGTTTCTGGGGGGAGGGGAGCACCAGCGCCCAGGAGTAATTTGCTTAGGACTCATTTTCAATCTTAAAACAAGTTCCAGTGTAAACTGAAACATTTTTACCTCAATTTACAAAATTCATAAACATCTGTCTTCTCACTCATTCGCTGTTTGCCTGCTCCTGTGGCAGGCACCCAGGAGATGTAACATCCAGGCCAGTCTTACCAGTACCTGCTTCTTGAGTGGACACGCGGTGTAGCTAGCTCATCAGTGTGGCCGAGGGCAGCCTACAAGCAGGCTTTCTAGGGCAGGTGAGGCCTCAACTAATTCTCTAAGAAGCAGGTGCTGTCCAGGCAAAAGCGTGGGAATGGAGTTGCGGACGAAAAGGGGGTTCTACGGAAGTAACTTCACAGGGAGATCTGATCATAGATTCCTAACTGGGCAGGTCATGCACCAGGCCTGTCACTTCTTTAGTGAAAGGTTTTAAGCCATTTAAGGTGTGCGTCTAGGTTAACACACCTTTGAGATGCCAGAAGCAATAGCCCTGGAAGGGGATACTACCCCTCGAAGGGGATACTACACAGGAGTCAGGGATGCCCCTCAGGCTGCTAGTGGGGTGAGTGGGGTCAGGGCCATTCCTGAGAAGAGGAGGAGGAAGCCGAGTTGGCAGGTGCAATCTTTGGTGCAGGGAGACATCGCAGCCACCCCAGAGGCAGCTGAGTGTATAGAAGTAGATTCAGGAGGAGCCACTGAATCTGATGCCATCGCCCAGGGAAGACGTGCACAGGGAGAACTCTGAGGACTAGCGACAGTCACATCAGGACTTAACGGGCTCGCCCACCTGAGGCCTCGCAGTGCTGACAAGCAAGATCTGATCAGACATTCCTGACTGGGCAGGTCATGGTGAGGACCCGCCCCAGGCACGTAACATTTTTAGTAAAAGGCTTATCTTTGCATAGCTTTTTGGAAGGATGGATGCGTATCCTGTGTGGGGGAGACCGGGTGGCGGAGCCTGAGAGCTATTTGCCTCGCCGATTTGATTTCCTTACTTTGTTTTAATTAGGCTTCTTAAAAGCGTCTACATTTTGTTCAAAATAAGATGTTTATATTTTTGATGGTCACTTATCAAGATGCAGCCCTTTTATCTCCCCCTGAGGCCTCTCCTCTCTCCCTTCCTCTGAGTCACAAGTTCCCCAGAGGCTGCTTGGCTGATCTGAGATAAATGGCATCTGGGCCTCAGCCTTCGGGCCTTCATCAAGGACACTGTCTGTGCAAAGTGTCTCCTGCTCCGGTTTCTTTAGGATTGTGCTCCGTGTGGGTTAAAGTTATTCTGCCATAAAGAGGTCTTTGTTGTCCAACATCCGCCCTAGGATGTGTTGGGTGTCTCCCTGTTGGGAGCCTGTGCGAGGTGCAGAGTCCAGGGAACACAACGGAAAGCCCCGCCCCTGGGCGGTGAGGTCCGGAGGAGGACTTAGGGCCCATCACTGTGGAACCTGACTGTGGGTGATATGAACGGTCCCCGGAGAACTGATCCAGCCTCGGGATGGGGACGTGAGCTGAACTTTTGAGCTAAACACTGAAGATGAAAAAGGCATTGCCATGGGGGCTGGGGGCTGGGAGCTGGGGGCTGGGGGCTGGGGGGAGGGGAGCTGGGAAATCATTCAGCACAGAAGGAGCAGATGGCTGAAGGCGGGAGGAGCAGCCAGGGGGCCAAGGACGGGCTCAGGAAGAGGCAGGAGCGGCCCCTGCAGGCTCCAGCGAGGGTTTATGCTTAGAGAAATGGAAAGCCCTGGGAAGCATTGTGAAAAGATTCCTCTGAGATGGAAGGCGAGAGCTGGTGCTGCAGGGAGGAGGTGTCCAGTGTCAGTGCAGGGACTGCAGGGGGCCAGGTGACCAAGGTGAACCAAGGTGGGGACTGGAAATGGACAGAAGCATGTGGTGGGCAGACAGGAGTCCTACTAGGATGTAAACACAGTTTTGTAATTCAAGATCAGAAATGATCGCTAGAATGCACGTTTCCTATCAGGACATTATTAAACCAACCACATTTAAAGGATGCTTGTATTACAGAAGGCCAGCCAGCCTGCCGGGCCAGCGGGGACCACCGTGAGCACTGCACGGGTCTCTATGCCAAAAGCTCTGAAGGCCAGCTCAGCCCCATGAGCAACTGGAGAAACGCAATGAAGGAAGCAGTGAGGTGCCCCTGCACAATGAGCAGACCGCAATGAATTAGAAAGTGGACAGGGCCAGTCGTTTGCCAGAATGGGGGAGATTGCTCCTGCGTGGCTGGTGGGAGGGTGCCCAGAGGCAGCCTGAGGGGGGGGGGCAGTCTGGCCCACTGGGTCAAATCTAGTTACCTACACCCTACGAATTGGCTACCCCACTTCTGGTTATGTCTCCATGGAAACTGGCACAGGGCCTCCTAAGGGCCTCACAGGAGGATGCTCCTGGAGGCAAATGTGTGTGTGGTGGGAAGGTGGAGGCAATCTGGTGTCCCCTCCTGGGGGTAGGGGAGGGCAAGTAAACTGGGGGTGCCTGCCATGGAGTGCCATGCAAACTAGCCACACATATGGTAACACAGATAGACCCTAAATGCTGTGCTTGAAAACAGAAACAACAAAATGCATGGCATACATATCATGTACAAACATTTTTTAAATGAAAGTTTGCACACAAACCAACAATATCTTTTCTAAGAGCACTTACACACAGAATAATACACATAAGACCGTTTCTAGTGGTTGCCTCTGGGAGGTTGGGATGAACGAAAAGAGGCACAAAAGAGAATAAATACACAAACACAAACGGAACCAAAAAGTCGCTCCCTCCACTTTGTACCTGGACCACAAGCACACCACCAGGCTTTAAAAAAGATAGGAAGTCCCCGACCTGCGTGGCTCAGTGGTTGAGCGTGGGCCTCTGAACCAGGAGATCCCAGTCAGGGCACATGTCTGGGTTGTGGGTTTGATTCCCAGTGTGCAGGAGGCAGCCGATCAATGATTCTCTCTCATCACTGATGTTTCTCTCTCTCTCTCCCTGTCCCCCTCCCTTCCTATCTCTAAAGTCAATAAAAATATATTGGGGGGGGAGATAGAAAGTCATTTAACAGCATATTAAGTCCAAAGGAACTCCTATGGATGTCCCCTCCCCATATCTTAAACTTGGGTCTTTGTTTTTTATGTTGCTTCATTAGATTTGAGGAGTACAGTAAACTGCCCACTGTGTGTTGGCTTCCAACCTAGAAGCTCAAGGTCAGGTGGTCCTCCCTCTGTGGCTTGTACACCAGTTGCTACAGCCACATGGTGCAAATCTATTATTAAAAAACAAAAGCTAATCAGACATTTTTTGCAAGAGCGGACCTGGCGCTGGGGGAAGGGGCCAGCGGCTGGCTCCTGAGGGAAGGAGCGTTCCTGGAGCAGCGATCACAGCCCCAGTCCCTTCATCCCCGCTGCCAGGACTGCCCATCTGGGAAACAGATTAGGAGGTTCCACAGCCCTTTCTTAGAGCACAGCCGGAGGCCAGCACATTGCTCTAATATTTTCCAGAATTAAGGCTCTTTATATAAAGGAAAACTCGGCAAACAAAGCAAATGACCATGAGACTGGATACCCTGAAGGGAGGAATGAGCAGCTCTTTGCCACAGATTTCTTTTTTTTTTTAAATATATTTTATTGATTTTTTACAGAGAGGAAGGGAGAGGGATAGAGAGTTAGAAACATCGATGAGAGAGAAACATCGATCAGCTGCCTCTTGCACACTCCCCACTGGGGATGTGCCCGCAACCAAGGTACATGCCCTTGAGCGGAATCGAACCTGGGACCCTTGAATCCGCAGGCCGACGCTCTATCCACTGAACCAAACCGGTTAAGGCCACAGATTTCTTTTTAATTAAAGTCCTCCCTGCTTATCTGAGGGGATACCATCCAAGACCCCCAGTGGATACATGGGACCCCATATATATAAGTTATTTCTATACATGCCTACCTACCTACCTACAATAACGTTTAATTTGTAAATTAGGCACAGGGAGAAATTAGCACCAGTAACTAATAATAGGGGGAGAGATCAACCAAAGGACTTGTATGCATGCATATAAGCCTAAGACAACAGGTGGGGGGGTGAGGGCATGAGTGTGGGGGGGATTGGGGAGGTGATGGGGGGATGAGGACACATATGTAATACCTTAATCAATAAAGAAATTTAAAAAGCTAATAATAATAAAATAGAACAATGTACTGTAATAAGAGTTATGTGAATGTGGCCGCTCCCTCCCTCCTTCTCTCCTAAAATATCTGATAACGGCGGTGGCTGCTGAGTGACTGGCAGCAGTGTATACAGCTAAAGGATGATTCATGCCTGGGGCAGAGATTTCATCACGCTACTCAGAATAGCACTCCATTTAAACTTATGAATTGTTTATGTCTGGAATTTTCCATTTAGTATTTTCGGACCAGCGTTGACTGCAGGTAACTGACACGGGGGGAGCAGCACTGGGGGCGGGGGGGGGGTCCTGCTGTCTGCAGAAGAGGGGACTCAGGCACTGTCCCCAGGACTAAATGCTGGACAACCAGGGACCTTTAACGACATGGTTTAGGTTCAGACCTGGTTTTTGTCTTTTATTTATCTTTTTAGGTTTCTTGTTTTCCTTGCTGCCACTGGCCATGAGTAAGGGCAGAATCCAGCCCTCCCCCTCGAGTACCTCCCACCCCCCAGGCCTCACCACAGGCTCCTTAGGGGAGCGATCAGCACTTTGATTGGGGGCTTTGCTTGCAGTCAGCTTGGAGGTTGGGGAGGAGACAGGCCATTCATTTCCTTTTTGAGAAAGTGTATCAGGAATGCCTTCAAAGGACTGAACTCGTGTGTGTGTGTGTGTGTGTGTGTGTGTGTGTGTGTGTGTGTGTACTTTCTTTGGTAGAAAAAAAAATGGCCCTCAAGTCCTTATCAAATCAATACCAAACACTTATTCACTGCTTGTGCGTAAAGCATCCCGCTAGCCACTGGGTGGGAATCATGATAAAAGCAATAACAGTTGAGCTCTCCCACATCCACACGTGGTTCTTACACGGTACCCGTGTGTCACTCATTACATCACCAGGGCCCTTGGGGGTAAAGACTGTTGCTATCCTTGTTTTTTTCTTTTTCTTAGAGCAGCGGTTCTCAACCTGTGGGTCGCGACCCCTTTGGGGGTTAAACGACCCTTTCACAGGGGTCGCCTAAGACCATCGGAAAACACATATAATTACATATTGTTTTTGTGATTAATCACTATGCTTTAATTATGTTCAATTTGTAACAATGAAAATACATCCTGCATATCAGATATTTACATTACGATTCATAACAGTAGCAATATTACAGTTATGAAGTAGCAACGAAAATAATTTTATGGTTGGGGGTCACCACAACATGAGGAACTGTATTAAAGGGTCGCGGCATTAGGAAGGTTGAGAACCACTGTCTTAGAGGGAATGGAAGGGAGGGAGGAGGAGGAGGAGGAGAGAGAAACACATGGATTGGTTGCCTCCCTCCGGCACCCCAACTGGGGCTGGGAATCGAACCTGCAACCCAGGTATGTGCTCCTGACTGGGAATCCAACCCATGACTCCTCCGTGCCCAGGTAGACACTTTATCCATTGAGCCATACCGGCCAGGGCACTATCCTCATTTTAAGGATGAAGAAACGGAAGCATTTGCCCAGTCACAGAGCTAGTGGTGAGGAAGCCAGGCCCCGGGCTGCCACTCTCCCGCCTCAGGGAGGGCAGAGAAAAAGCTGCCTGGGAGGTGGTGTGTGTGTGTGTGTGTGTGTGTGTGTGTGCGCGCGCTCGGGCGAGGGGGGTGGTGCTGCCTGGGAGGTGGTGTGCCTGTGCGTAGACAAGACCCCCCCAAGCTGCTGGAAGGGAGGCAGCCAGGCAGGGCATGGTTCTGTCTATGAGTTTCCTAGGGCAGCCGTAACAAAGCCCCACAGACTGGGAGCCTTAAACACAACAGAAATGGGTTCTCCATTTCGGAGACTAAGTCCAACATCAAGGTGTGGTCAGGCCGTGCTCCCTGTGAGCCTGGGTAGAATCCCCCCCACCCTCCCCAGCTTCTGGTGGTGCCCTCAGTCCTTGGCTTGTGGCTGCCTCCCCCAATCCCAGCTTCTGACTCTACCTTCCCCGGGCCTCACAAGGACAGTCATAGGATGGGGCCCATGCCAAGCACCTTTGGTCTTATCAGGATCCCTTCTGCAAACACTATTTTCCAGGTCATATTTGCCACATGGGGGTTAGGACTTCACCCTGTCTTTTTGGAGGACACAACTCAACCCACAGCGGCATGGAAACGGAGATGCTCTGCGAGGAGGAAGGAGTCCCTGGCCGCACCCTTTCAGGCGAGGAATGCAGGAACAGGAGCCGGTGCGGTGGACAAGGCTGAGGCCAGCAGAGAGGAAGGGGGGCCTTCAGCACAAGGTGAGCAGCCAGGTTGAGGAGATGAGCGTTAGCGGAGGGGTAGACTCGCAGTCGAGGTCACGATGGTGGGTGGGGGCCAGGCCAGAGAAGGTCTCCTGCAGGGACTTGGGTCTCAAACTTGAGCTGCAACAGGATCTCCTGGCGGCTAGAACTGTGTGCTGCAAGGTCTGGTTCCGTGAACCTGGGTGGCGCCTGGGAACGTGCATTTTAACCCGTCCCAGGGGCGGCAGCTGCTGCTGGTCCAAGCACCTCACGTGGAGGAATTCTCTCTGGATGCTGACACTGAGGCCCTAAGGATGCGGTAGGAAGTGGGGAGTCACTCCAGTGACGGTCACGGTCACGAATGCAGCCGGGTGCGGACAGGGCCATGCGTTCTCTCCAAACGCCGGAGGGCATCATGAGGACTAAATTAAGTGGAGGAACCTGATCTCAAAGTTGGGTGCCCTGGAGTCTCTGGGAAGCCAGGTCCTGGCGCCTTAGAGCAGTGGTTCTCAACCTTGGCTGCCCATTAGAATCACTTGGGAATCTTTTTAAAATCCTGATTTCTGGGCCTCATCCTCTGGAAATTCTGTTTCTTTGTTATGGGGTGGGGGGGCCACAACAGCCGTCTTCCCTATAAAGACATTTGCATGCGCACGGGGACAGTACATCTGCGCATTCCAGCAGCAACGCCACAAAGTCGGGCCTACTGTCAGCAGGAGGCTGTTCCCTGGAACACACAGAGCTTTGTTCTCATGTGAATGGATCAGAGATCATCCCTCCAGCGCCTGTCGGGACTGTATTTGTATTAGATAAGATACACTGTTTGTTTAAGTAACAATAAACCCAAGGAACGTGAGGAGGGATGGAGAAAGGTGCTGTTTATTCCAAGAGCACATTGTAGAAACGTAACACCCCTTGTCAAGTGACTCCAAACCTCGGAGCAAAGGGAACAGCTGGGAGGGTGCCCCAGAAGCCTGGCTGTCCGCTGTGGAGGGAGCCACAAAAGGCTGGCAGTCTCCCCTGACACGATTCTGCTGGAAGCGACTCTGCAGACAGAAGCGCTGTGCTGTGGGGAGATGCTGTCCCTTGTTTTTCTGCCTTTGGGTGCTAAGCAGGGCCCCACCATGTTGCCTCAGAGCTGGTGGTGACAACTTCAAATTCACGTTTGCAGGTTGGGGTGGGCGGTGGGCGTTCAAGAGCTCCCAGGTGACGCCCATCTCCCCTCCTGCGCACACTGGGCCTCCCTGGCCCAACAGACTCGCTTCTAAATGTCCCCTTCGGCCCCCACAGCTGGGAAGAACACATAAATGTCGCGTCCTTCCAGGGAGAGCGAACTTCGTCATTTGATAAGGTTAGCTTTATGAGTCAGGCTTAGTTGGAGACGAGTAAACAGCTCATTTGTGGATAAAAACTGCTGTGCTGTTCTTAGGTTCCGGACAGAGCGAGTGTCGGTGTATTACATTATAGCCCAGAATTATCTTACTGCATCTCCCCTCTCTCGGGCACCAGACAGAGCGAACGTAGTGTACGCAGCGGAAGTTGGCGACTTTCAGATCAGGGCCCGTCTGGGGTTCCCAGAAGATGTTGCACAAGGACACGTGGCTCCAGCAGGTTAAGGTGCAGAGAGAGAGAGATGCTACCCCAAGTATCCATCTTTGTTTTGCCAATTGTGGGTGCCAGACCTTGACCCTTAGACAGGAGTCAGAGTGGGAATGGCCACAGGCAGTGTTCTCTGCTTCGCCTCCAGCTCAGGGTGGGGCTAAGGAGGGCAGTCTGGTTGCAAGAGGGATGTGAGGAGTGGAGTCTCCCTCCCTCCTCCAGTAGGGCAGGAATGGTTCGGCCTGGCCTGGCCTCCTGTTCCAGGTGTCCAATGGTCCCAGCACCCTTCCAGCTACCTTTGCTTTCATTTTTCATTTTAAAATATTTTTAAATCTTTTTTAAAATACATATTTTTATTGATTTCAGAGAGGAAGGGGAAGGGAGAGAGACAAACATCAACAATGAGAATCATTGATTGGCTGCCTCCCACAGGCCTCACACTGGGGATCGAGCCTGCAACCCAGGCATGTGCCCTTGACCGGAATCGAACCTGGGACCCTTCAATCTGCAGGCTGACGCTCTATCCACTGAGCCACGCCGGCCGGGCCATTTTAAAATATTTAATATTTGTCTCTTGCAGGGCCCTATGCTAGCTAGTGCCGTGGAGGAGATAAAGAGCCATACTGCCTTCCGCCCTGCAGAAGCAGACACACGCGCAGAGCGGAAATAAATTGGCTGTTGAGGAGCAAGCAGAAAGCAGCCCCCGCCAACAACAGGGTGTGAAGGACAGGCACTGTCAGAGGGAAGGAGATCACCTGGGTTGCAGAGCTCAGCCTGGCAAGAGGTGGAGCAAGAGCTGCCAATCCTTCCCTTGTCCAGCAGTATTCCTGCATGAGCTCAGCCCCTGGGAGCTGGGTGTGGTAGGCTGACCATCACCCCCAAAGGTGCCCACAGCCTAATCCCCGGGTTCATGTGAGTGTTACTTTACATGGCAAAGGGCGCCTGGCCGTGTGATGGGCAGAGTATCCAGGGTCCTTACAGGAAGGAGTCGGTGGGGTTGCATTCCAGGGACGCTTCGCTGCTGGCTTTGAAGATGGGGGATGGGGCCATGAGCCTAGGTGTGCAGGTGGCCTTTAGAAGCTGGAGAAGGCAAGGAAGTGGATCTCGTCTAGAGTCTCCAGAAAGAGTGATGTCCTTCCAAAACCTTGATCTTAGCACAGTGAGATCCATTTTGGAATTCTGACCAGAATTATATGAGAATAAATACATGCTTCCTTTCACCTATCAAGTTTGAAGTAGGTGAAATTTGTTACAGCAGTGAAGCTATACAGATACACAATTATGTGTGATCATAAATGTCCTGTTCTGGGTGGGCACGTCCCCTTGGGACCATCATGGAATCGCATGCATCTGTACACAGCGATGGTACCAGACCCCCTTTCATAACTTGGCTTTACTGAGTAGAGACATCCCAAACAACCACAAGCAACCCAGCATGGAGAGCTGCTGTGGCTACTACCCAACCACTGTGGGTCCAGCTCTGCAAAAACCTCTTCAACTCGGGCGCCATCGCAAAGGCAAATAAATGTCAAGGCCACATAAATCTCTAGGGTGAATCGTTGCCAATATGCTGAGATCAGGGGTCAGGCTGGATTTGGGAGTGTGTGTGTGTGTGTTTGTGTGTGTTTGACATTCCATGTCTAGTTAATCTCAGTCATTCTGGGGCTGAGTGTTTACATTTGCTCTTCAGCAGAACAACTTGGGCCCTTTGAGGGAGAGTGTGCAGCCAAGCCCGCCTCCCGGTGGTTAAATTCACAACCTACTGCCAGTGGACTTTATGTGGGGCCACGACTAACGCTCTGATCACATGCATCCTTGCCTATGACACCACATGTGGCAAGACAAGTGGGAACGTTGCAGGCTGGTAAAGAACGTTTGTGGTTCAAACACAATTTCTTACCAGCTGGTTAAAGGCATCCAGGAGCAGTTGGCCCGGGCGACCGGGGCAAAGAGCCAAGGAGGCCAAGGCCAAAATTCAGGCCCCAGGGCCAGGTGGCCTGTCCTACCACAAGCTGGACTCGGACTCTGCAGTCAGGGCCTGCAGTCCAGGGGGGTGCTGTGGCCGGAGGCAGGAGGCGGGGCGGAGGCCATGGTGCACCAGCGCTGCGCCAGCAGGAGCAGGGCCAGGGGCGGAAGAAGGGCCAGTGCCTCGCCGTTCTGTGCTTTTAGGATTAGAAGCCTGTGTTCCTCTCGCAACCCCACCCCCACTCTTGCTCTTTCATGAGGTCTGTAAAAGCACTTAGGAACCTTCCTTGCATGAAAGTAAAAATTATTTCACTTCAGTATTTTATTACTGATCTTCCCCCCCTCCATTTTCATTGTGGCCTGTTTCACTCTCCAGTTTTTCCTTAATGTGTTGCTTTCCTATTCTTGTGAACAATCATCTCTGAATTATCGACATTAATGGAGAGAAGACTTGAAGGAGAGCAGTAATTAGATGAATTATGCGGTGCTGTAGTGCTTTCTAGATGGAAAGGCGATAAAGGAAGGTTTTTCTTAGCAGGGTAGGTGGTCACCTAACTGCCTGTGGCTCAGATGACAGACTCCTGTCTGCCGACGGCCACAGGGACAGGCGTCCACAGGAATCGGGACGAGCCCAGCCTGCCTGCACTGGGGCCGCCTGATGCTCGACCAAAGCCATTTGTTTTGCTCCCAAACTTGCTTAAGGTGGGTGTACTTATAATCTCATTGCATAGTTAAATGTTATATAAACTGGCGAAGAGAGGGCAGCAAAAAAGATGCCATGTCCATGAAATCCAAGTTAAACGCTGTATAGAAGGAATTGATAAAGTTGAGTCTCTCAAACTCTTGCTGTTGAATTGGGTGTGGGTGAGTCAAGATTGGGCAAGAAAAGGGAAAGAAAAGTAGAGGACTAAGCACTGTAATCTTTGCATGTGCTCCCTCCACGGTGAGTAAACAACACAAACCACAGATCCTCCTGGGTGTGTCTTCTTGCTATAAAGACTACAATTCAATAGCCATAGCCCTACACCCAAAGACAGGCGGTACCTTTACATTCATATGGATTTTAATTTAAATTAAGGAAGCAATTAAGGTATGTGCGTAACTTTCCACCACACTTTGGTTGTTTCAATTATGTTTCTAACTACAGATCTGGTCCAGGCCAGAGGGCCTTCATTCACCTTGAGTGACCCAGCCCCAAACACCAGCTGATTCCCGAATGGGTTGATGGAACGAAGTGTGTGCACACAGAGCTCTCAGCCCGCCCCTCTCCACGTCAGGAAAGGGCTGGCCTCTCGCGGGCTGCTCCGGCTGGGACCAGTGGCCCTAGGACTTGCTGAGTGGCCAGAGGAGAGAGTAGTGGGGAGTGGGGCTGACCTAGGACACCCCAAGTAGCACCACTCACAATCGCCCACCGTTGACTCTGAGGCTGTGCCATGTGATATCACAAAAGTAGCAGCTTCCCTGGTCATGGAAGACGAGGGGAAGGCCAGGAAGGAGATGGCAGCAGGCGGGGGCAGCGAGGGAACAGAACCCAGGGTCTGTGACTTCTCCCTCTATTAGTAAACAAAGCAAAACAGAAGGCTCACTTGCTCTTCACCAGTTAGCACTGATTTCTTAATACTTAGTTGTGGTTACTTCCACAGCCATTACTACATTTCACCACTAGAGGGCAACAGTGTGTCTATAATGAGGGATTTTTGCAGAACCAAGCAATCACTTAGCATCAGGGCATTTTGGAGCTGGGAGAGATCTTAATCATTTGGTTCACTGGCTTTCAATTTTGTTCAGCTGAGAAACCCATAGAAAGAACCACATTCTTCAGCCCCATGAACCAGGAGGTCACGGTTCGATTCCTGGTCAGGGCACATGCCTGGGTTGCGGGCTCCATCCCTGGGGGGGGAGGGGGGGCAGGGGGGAGGGGGAAGCCGATCAATGATTCCCTCTTATCATTAATGTTTCTATCTCTTTCTCCCTTCCTCTCTGAAATAATATATATAACCGCATTCTTCATAATGACCTAGTTCATACATATATATTCGAAACATTTTGAGGTACTACTTACATATTTCTTCAATATACCCTAATAGTTGGTATTCCAAACGATCGCAATAAAAACAAACAAAAACCACACAAAACAACTGTGACCTACTAAACTGATTCCATAACCCACTAGTGGGCCATTCGTTTGAGAACTCTGACTTGGCCCCAGCCTCTGGTCTTACAAAGGGACGTGCTGACCCCGATGATGGAGAGGGATCCCTCCAGCTGTATTTTCACCCAACCAGCCACCTGCTCACCCTGGGGTCAGTCCTGGATGCACCACAGACATTGTGCAGCAACGGAGCACTCACTCTGAAAATGCACTTGCTAGGTCTGATCAAATAATTGAATCAATACCCCCTCCCCTAGGAACCAACCTTTAGACCACTTCACAATGGACATTCCACTTGCCTAGACCACAACCCACTTGCTAAGACCATTATCTCTCCCATCGGACTGCCCAGAATATGGACCTGCACAGAGAATTCTCCGCCCAGAAAAGCCCGCCAAAAGCCCTTTAAAAACTTCTGACTCCTGTCACTGGGCACTGGAGCCATCCAGGCTCAGCCACCTGGTCTGCGGATGATTGAATAATAAATTCGTAATCCCTCACCCTTCTGGCCTCGTGCATTCCTCCTTTGGTGACCTAACAGCACTGACTGGGTAAAGAATGCAAACCTGAGTTTTGGGGCCCTACCATTTTCACTTATCAATGCCATGAAGCAGAAAATCCTAAATCGCTGCATTGGAAGCTTCATGAGGGTGGGGTCGCTGTTCCTCACTAAGGCAGCCGAGTGACTGCTAAACTGAGTGAATCTCAGAGCCTTCCTAATGATCCCACCCCGATCTGGGTTAGGGCCATACTTACTAGCTAGCCCAGAGCCTGGCACATAGTAAGTGCTCAATAAATGAATGGATGAATGGACTGTCCCTCAGCATAATGGTAACTAACCTTTTCATACTTTACAATTGGTGCTCAGATCACCTTATACGGCTCTTAAGAGTAACTGGCACGGTGGGCAGAACATGGATTATTTCCATTCCAAATGGAAAAATAGCCGAAGACTCATAGGACCTTCTCTGTAGATTGTGTGGCTCATTGGAGGCACAGCAAGGGGCAGGAATGTGGGTTCCCTACAGTACCTCACCTGCTGCTCCCCCACTCACTCTCGGCCACCTCTTCTGCTACTGCCACCCCCAAGGATCCTGGCATGCTGTTGTCACAAGTTGAAGACACAGCCTGCCCCAGGCTGCCTTGATCACCCTGGAGGTGGGCCCTCTTTAGTGGTGATATTTGGAGGAGGCAGAAAAATGGAGGAAAATAATTCACTAAATTCCTGGGAGAAACTGAAACCACTTTAGCTTCTAGAGATTCTTGGCACTGAAGTCCCTAAAGACACCTGAGCTTGGTTTTCTGTAGGGCATCCTCCCTGCTGGTAACCCGGGAGCTGGTATCAGGAACGCCCTCTTGGGGAGGTGCCTGCTCTCTCCCACTTTGATACTAAGTTCTAAGGCTCTGAGTACTCACTCATCTGTTGGGCTAGTAAAACAACTTTTTTTTTCCCCTTCCCAAGACAGCAAGGATTTTTAAAACGGGTGACACGAATAGGTTGCCTTTTCCTAGAAACGATTTGACTTCATCATTCAATACATGTAGCCACTCTCGCTGCAGAATTAAGTCTTTGTGGAACCAGGGCTGAGCCTCCAGATGGCCTTCCCTGCCCCTGTGTCTGGCACCAGTTCGAGAACAATCTTCAACTAAAATTCTACTGCCCCGCTTTAAAACTCTACCCATTTACACACCACACTCAAGCCTAGATTCTCTGAGCCCGAGTCTGCAGGCTCTGTGGAATATTTGAGAATCAGTGGGAAGAGAAGGGTTACTTTGGGGGGCCAGACTCAGGGTAGTTCTGTAACTTCGTAATCTTCTTGATGAAGAGAACAATGGAGCGCCACAGACAGCACGAAGCTACAGCCAGTGCCTGGTAATCAGCAACCCAACAACCAGCTGTAACGTTCTCATTCATCCTGTTCACGTGGAAAACAGCCCCGGTTCGCTCACTCCCATCAGATTAACGCAGACGCCGAATCACCAAGGTTCCTTCCCAGGAAGATGGGTAAACTCCAACCACATCCCGGAGCCTTTGCCTGGTGGCCCGCAATCGTCAAACCAGTCTGTCCGCGGCCAGGCGTGAGTATTGGCTTAGAATTTGGAAATCCCGCCCAGGGCTTCTGCTGGAGCCACTGGGTGCCGCGCCCGCCGTGGCCACCCCAACACTTGGGCCACCCCAAGTCTTGCCTTTTGGGTCGGTTCCTCAGTTTCCCCAGACACCTCGCCCAGGTGTAGGAGACGCCCGGTGGAAAATGAATGGCCTCGCAAATGAAAGAACCAATCAGTTTTCCGCGGACTCTGAGCTCCGACGCGCGCCTTCCGCGCCTGGATACCTCGGGGGCGCCCAGGTGCCCCCCTAGCCCCGGTCGCGGACCCGCCGCCAGGCGGACAGGCGCGCGCGCCCAGGCGTCACCACCCACCCGGTGCGTGGCGCTCCCGCACTCACCCACGCGCGGCCCTGCTGAACGGCGGCCAGCACTCGCAGGGCGCTGGGCGAGCCCGCGCGGAAGTTGAAGAAGTGCAGCGCCGCGCGCGCCGCCTGCTGCAGCAGCCCGTGCGGGAGCTCGGAGTCCCGCTGCCACGCGGAGTCCTGGGGACCCTCGGGTGCCGCCGCCGAGCCCTGAGGACCCTCGGAGC
>NW_005871118.1:1100457-1124506 GCF_000147115.1 Myotis lucifugus | reverse complement strand
CAGACCCGGCGCCCCTGCGCCCCGCCCCACTCCGCCTGGGCAGCCCGTTAGCAGGGCCTGGAGCCGGGACGCGGCGCCTGGGCGACGCGGGGTCGGGGACCTGGGGGCCTTGGAGACTCCTCCCCGCAAGGGAGCGCGGCCCACTCGGCGCCACCCGGCGCCGCGCCTCCAGCCCGGCTCGCGGACCTAGGTTTCTCCCCTGCGGTGGCTGCGATTTCGAAACCCAGGGTTTCACTGCCTCAGTTCTCCAGGGCTTGGCGCTGTGACCTCGCAGGGGGTGAAACTGGGGACGGGTTGAGAAGGGGCCGGCATTAGTGGGGTCCCTGGGGCACGGTGACCTTGGAAGGGGGCAGGTGGCTGGAGCCCTGGGGCCGCAGAGGCTGGAGTTGTCAGCAGGGCAGAGTCAGATAAGGACCGAGAGGCCCACTGGACTTTGAACACTTGGAGTGGGGGAAACGAGTTAAGTCGCTCGCGTGAATTGCGCGTACTCCGCGGGAGTGACCTCGCAGGGGGTGAAACTGGGGACGCGGTGGAGTGCGGGAAACGTGTAAACTCGGGCCGATTGTAACTGCGTATTACCAAATATTTGTTTGTAATCCACCCTTTTGGTGGATGGAACAAAACCAAAAGACAGAGCCATCTTATATTTTGGCGGGAAATTCACCCGCACTCCAAGTGTGAAGCAAGTAGGTCATCGATAACCCTGGTGCGAAGCTCATTGGGCTGGGGGTGGAAGCCGGATTCCAGCGGAGAGGCTGGATGGGGCTTAGGGCGCTGGAGGGAGCTCGGGTGTTGACAGATGTTTTTAGACACGTGGCAGTGAAGGGGTGAGCTGGCCATTGTTTTAACCCACGGACAAGAGAGAAAGCCCAGCCCGGCCTGTGTGGCTCAGTGGTTGAGCTTCGACCTATGAACCAGGAGGTCACGGTTGGATTCCCATCAGGGCACATGCCTGGATTTTGGACTTGATCCCCAGTAGGAGGCGTGCAGGAGGCAGCCAATCAAGATTCTCTCTCATCATTGATATCTCTCTCTCTCTCTCTCAAAAAAAAAAAAAAACTCTCAAAAAAAAGGAGAGGAGGACCAGGGGTTAGAGGGCAGAGCTGGTACTACTGAGCATTCCCAGCATCCATTTCTCCATCTCTCTTCATTTTGTTCAGGGGCCCACCCCTCCCCGACACCCACTGACTCCGCCCACTGTGGAGCTGAAGGAAGATCCTTCTCTTTGACAGCGACTCCTGGAGACCTGGCCTGTGCCATTTTGGATGAGACGCTGGGGGAAATCTAGGCGCTGATGGATGGATGGAGGTGGGGGCCCCTCTCTGAAAACATCCCCTCCCTCACTTCCTCCAGTGGATGTTGACCATTTCCGGTCTGTCTTTCCTTGCTTCTGCAGACAGTTTTAGGACACCTACTCTGCTAGGCCCAGGGCGGGGAATGGGGGGGGGGGGGCAGCAATCAGAAAAGCATCTCTGTGCTCCTGGAGCACACCTGCTAGGCAGGCGGGGCCCAGACCCTAACAGGCAGGGACTGTGCCCTGTGTTGGATGGAGAAAATTCAAGCCCGAAAGGGGATGGGGAGTTGGGAGGTGGTTATGATTGTAAGTAATGCGGCCCAGGCAGGCCTAACCGGGAAATGCTATCTGAGCAAGGACCTGAAGGAGCTGGGCAGCCAGCTGCACGTGTACGAAGAGCACTGTGGGCAGAAGGAACAGCAGGGGCAGAGGCCCTGGGGCAGGAGTCCACCCAGCACATTTGAAGAAGAGCAAGCAAGTGCAGCTGGAGGGGGAAGACAAGGGGGAGAGAATCGGGGTGAGAAGTGGGGATAATGGGGGGTGGGGCTCACACGGGACCCCACAGGCCGTGTCACAGCTGAGTGTGCCACCTGGAAGCACACTTCTGTCTTGCCAGCAGCCGGACAATGAAGCCCATTTGAAGACTGGCTGAGCAGAGAGGGGAGGAGCCTGGGTTACTGACCACATCGTTGAGCACCCTACTCAACTGATCCTGCAGCTCATTTCTTTTTTTAAAAACAAAAACAAATATTTTTATTGATTTCAGAGAGGAAGGGAAGGGAGAGGGAGAGAGAGAAACATCAGTGATGAGAGAGAATCACTGATCAGCTGCCTCCTCCACGGCCCACCCTGGGGATCGAGCCTGCAAACCAGGCGTGTGCCCTGATGGGGAATGGAGCTGTGACCTCCTGGTTCATAGGTCGATGCTGAGCCACTGAGCCACTCCGGTCAGGCTGGAGCTCATTTCTTATTAAGTTGCTTGAAGTTGGAGTTTGTTTCTTGCCATCAATGATCGCCTAACACAGACAGCTATCTCCTCAGAACCCCGTCTGCGTCCCCTCCTGAAGGTACGGTAGTGGGCTTCTTGAGACTGTTTCACCTTCCAGTCTTATAAAGATTACATTTTCCTTAAGTTTATGTCAGTGCTTTGTCCCCTGTGGGCGTTAGGCTGCTTTCAGCTGCAAATATCAGGAAGACAGGTTAACACTGCGGCCTGTTCAGTGGGGTGGGGTGCAGGTCTCAGGATGGTTTGGTGACTCCGTGGTTTTTGGAAGGGTTCAGGCTCTCTCCATCCTTCTGCACAGCTACCTTCAGCTGCTGGCTTTTTGTCTGTAGACTTGTTGCTTCGTGACTATAGAATGGCTGCCACAGCTACAGACATCACATCTGGAGAGTAGGTTGCCAGGGTGACAAGAGAGCTCTGTGTCATGTACCTGATTTTGTTTTTGTTTCTCCATCTGGGAAAAAAAAATCTTTTCTAGGACTTCTTTCCCCCAAACTTTCTCCCCACCAGAACTTCCCTATATCTCATTGGCCAGAACTGGGTCACACAGGCAAAACTTAGCTGCAAAGGAGGCAGGAAAGCAAGTATCCGCCTTTGTTCAGCCTCTGTAGTGGTCTGGACTATAAGTTTGGGAACATATAACAAAAAATCAAATGCCATTGGATTTAAAAAGAGAGAAACTTATTTGTCACATAAAAGAGGTTGGGATGGGGGTGGTAGGCGATGTGTGGTTGGTAGTGCCAGGTCCGTGATGTTGCCAGATCTTTTATCCCACATCCCAAAGGCATGCCCCCTGTGTTAGGGCAAGATGAGCTCTAGTCAGCAGCTCGGACTTCCTACAAGTCCCACAGCACACTTCTGCTATATTCCATTGGCAAGAACTGAGTCATATTCTTAGTTGCAAAGGAGGCTGGGAAATGTAGCCTTTATTCAGTGGGGGCATGTGCCAGGATAGAAGTCAGGACTTTGTTACTAAGGAAGAAGATTGTGTCTTACGTTGGTGTCCCAGAAGCGGGTCTTGAAACAAAGATTGCATGCACGTGATTTCAGAAGGAAACACTCGCAGGGGAAATCAGAAGGAGAGTAGCAAGCAAGGATCTCAGAGGAAGTCACAGGAAGGGAGACTTCACCTGACCTGCAGGAAAGCTTTGGAATGTAAATCACACCTTAGAGTTGTCCCCAGCCCAGCAGGGGATCTGGGCTTCCATACTTCTGTGTCTGTCAGTCATGGCTAAGGGCCACCCTGGGTGACAAAGCCCAGGCACTTCAGGCTCTCTTTATGTGAGTGCAAAGAGACAGAAGGGCAGGACGGCCCTCCTGGGGAGTCACAGGTGCCTCAGGTTGGAAGCAAAAGCACACCAGATGGTAAGGTCAAAATCCAGGAAAGGGATCCCAGGGAGCCGGGCAGAGCTCCCATGGGGTCGCTGCAGGGAGAGTGGATAGTGGCAGGCAAGTAGTAGTGATCTCTGTGGCTGAGGTGGGGAAGGGGGAAGGGTCCAGGTACAGCAGCCAAATAGTGCCTGTGAGGTAGTGAGAATCCCGGAGGCCATAACAGGAGGGAGACAGACACAGGAAACACCAGGGGAACACGAGCTGCTGCGAGAGCACAAAGGGCTCTTCCAAGGCCCGCTGTTTTGTGTAGCGATAATAACAGCCATTGGGGCAGATATTGATCAGGAACACATATTCAAACATTTTTAAATTCTAGCATTCACGTCTCCCCAGTGTGGGCAGAGGTAAGTTACTCACACACCTCACGCCGGTACATCCTCCAACAGTTGTTGGTGAGGTTCACGTGCGCTCATGTCTATGCATATGTGCAGCACTCAGGACAGTGCCTGGCCCACAGTAAGGGCTATCTACATCTGTGATCATGATTATTATTGTTGTTAACTTGCCAATGTAAGAAACATCCAAACTTGTGAGAATTTTTATGAGTTTATTTGAGCCAAACTGACAATTGTCAGGAAGCAAAATCTCAACAGACTGAGAAAATGCTCCAGAGAATGGCGGTTACGCACTTGGTGAAATTCATTGGTGATGGATTGGGGAGACAGGAGAAAGCCAAGAGGGGAAATCTCTGCGATTGCATAACAAGTAAAATGAGTAGATACGTACTTCTTTTACATTTGTGGGTATGGGATAGCTCACAGTCAGTAAGTAACATGGTAACAGTGAGAGGATCTGTGGTCTCCGCCCTGGTGCCATAGTAAGGGAAGTCACTTTGACATCCCAAAGGTATGTTATCTTAGAGGCAAAAAGACAATAGACAGGCTCAGCTAAGGTAGAGATTGACCTTTGTCAGGGTAGATACCAGCCTAGGACATGACTACCCACCAGGACTCCCTTTTAGTTAAGAAGTTTTAATTTGAGATCATCCTATGTGGTTACGTTTGGCCTCTGAGTTTGAAGGACCTTGATGCAGGCCTCCCCTGAACTTGTCAGGTTTAGAATGTGGCTCCCTTTTAATCCACACACTTAAAAAAATTAGCTATACTCTTGAAAAGAATGCAGTCAGCTGTGGATGTCTTTTCATAAATGATGAGAAAGGATGGTGAGGACTAGAAACTGCCAGGCCATTAAACGAAATCTTGGCTATTACTTTTAGCCTCCTTGACCCTAATCTTGAGCTATTAGCAAGTCAGAAAATGTGTGTGACTCTGTAGTCTTTTTTTATTCTTCTTCTTGGCAGAGGTGCAGGTTGGTGGGGTTGGGAGGAGAATATGAATAATCAATCCTTGACTATTGAAAGCTGAATAGCCGAGCTCGGGTGTGACCGAGACACGATCCTTATCTCCAAGCCTCAGAATTAGGGACACTGGTGGAGAAAATGCAGCTCACCTGGTTCTTTGGGTCTGCATCTTGCATGCTCTGCTTTGTTCCGGTTAAACAAGCCCTGTGAACCTACATATTTTCCATGCTGTGTCCCCAGCCTGTAATGTGTGTCCTAAAAACCCCGGGGGAAAGAACAGAGGCCACGCTTGATGGAGTGAGCTGCTTTCCTAGAACATTGCGCTTCCTGATCTCTTCCTTTAGGTGCTTGGGACTCTTGGGGAATTTACAGGGTCCTAAACCCTGGGCCCATGAGCTGCCTGAGGCTCTTGCTGGCTGCAGCAAGTCCCCAAAGATGGTGTTTTGCTTTGGGAGTAAGACCCAGGGCTTGGGACTTTCAGCATGATGCCTACACTCTCCATTTCAAGCAGTTCCAAGGGCCCCAGAATGCAGTGGTGGGGCAGCTAATGATAGTTTCTGAATCTGTGAGGTTATGGAGAGAGCTTTTCTAGCCTGAATTCTTTGCGATGCAGATATGGAGACAAGGGTATTAATAAAAGAGATGTGATAGGAAACAGAGTGGTTGCATTTATCTTGTCACCAAGAAAAGACTTCACAAAGCATAGTTTAGGTAGAAACTGACAGGGATGTGTTTGGAAGCCTTGGAACCCAAGTGAACAAGGTAACCAGCACTGTCCAATGGAACTTTCCGATGAAAATGTTCTACATCTGCACAGTCCTGCTACAAGTGGCTACCAAGTGCTTGAAATGTGGTTAGTGTAGTTGAAGAGCAGAATTTTAAATTTTAATGGATTTAAGTATACATAGCCACTTGTGGCTAGTGATTACCGCATTAGACAGCACAGTACAGAGAACTGACTTTTCCAATAATGATTTGGGGAAAGAAAGGGAAAAATAATATTTTGGGGAGCTGGGTTTCAGATAGGATGTTAGATGCTTTTGTTATCAGAGAAATTGGGGTGCCCTCTTTCCTACTGGGTGCTAGGGGTGGGGTCATTATATCTGGAGAAAAATGTTTTTCTGAGACACCCATGGGAGGATGAGTGATTTTCATTTACATGGAATTACATTTCTGTGTTTCCAAAGTCCCGTTTCCCTTAGTCCAGCCATAGGAGAAGTATAGCTGAGGTTTCAGTAAAGCTAAAAACAAAGCCAGTGTCCAAACAAAGCCATGTTGGAACCAGGTCCAGCTGCAATCCATGAGTTTACTGCTTGTGGGGTCCACATGGCTTTGTGTGTGCAGGCCCCAAGCAACAAGAGTCCCGAGAGCATAAGAGAAACCAAGAGAGTGAACTCCTTTGTTTAGGCGATTAAATGTCCCAAATGTTGTGCCCTTGCAGTGGTCAGGCCCATTCTGGCCAATGACCTGTTCTCAGGTGTGACTGATAGAGAAGCACCTTCCTGACGTCACCCCAACTTCATTGGGCATGCGTCTGTCTTCCCTTTGTCTAGTCCCTGGGGAATGTAAAGTTGTAGCTTCCTGGTGAAGCTGCCCATATGACGTGCCTGTAATAGTTGGCCTTCCCTTTGCTCCTTTCCTATAACTAGGTTAATGACAGTGGTATCATTATCTTGTTTACTCTCCACAATTTAGAGGAGTAAACTGGGGGCCATAGAGAGGTTAAGTGACTTGCCCAAGATTGCGTCACTAGCAAGGGACAGGGAGGGAAGCCACACTGAGGTCTGGCCACCCTTTCTCCAGGCACTGTCTTCTATGTTGCACCACCAGAGACGCCAGATGGACTGGAGGGATTCAAACACGGCAGCAATGCTCATTAAGGGATGAAAAAAATCCAACTTTGTGGTTAGGAAACTCTGTTTTATTTTATTTCAAGAGAAGAATACTGAAGAAGTCACTCAACAGTTCGGTCAATTTGCATATCACCCTTTTATTATATGGGATAGCTAAGCCCATGTGTCTGTCAGATGAGTGGATAAAAAAGCTGTGGTACATGTACACAGTGGAATACCATGTCGCTTTAAAAAAGAAGAAAACCTTGCCTTTAGTGACAGCATGGATGAACCTGGAAATTATTATGCTAAGTGAAATACACTGGTCAGATAATAATCAAATACCATATGATTTCGCTTATGTATGGAATCTAATGAACAAAATAGAAACAGAAGCATGGGTACCTGGAACAGACGGATAGTTGTCAGAGGTGAGGGGGAAGAGGGAACTGGATAAAAGAAGGTGAAGGGATTAGCCAAAGAACATATATACATAACACATGGACACAGACAACAATGTGGTGATGGGCAGAGGGAAGGAGTAGTGGGGGCTGGGTAGAGGTGAGCAAAGTGGGGGTGGAATGGGGACTTTTGTAGTAGTGACAACAATAAAAATGAAATTGGACAAGTAATGGGTCCGGGCTACCTGTCACTACTTGAGCCAATTAAGCAGATACATGGTTGAATCATATATGAGTGCTTATTCCAGCACTGCGGGGAGTATGGGAGAGCAGCAGGTCATCCATGAAAATCTGCTCTGCCCCTCCTCCTAGCTGGCTGATTATATAGGGACTAGAGGCCCGATGCATGAAATTCATGCAAGAGTAGGCCCTCACAGCCCCAGCTTTGTCCGGAAGGTCCTCCAGACGGTTATTCCAGTGTTCGGCCATTCGTTCGATTTGCATATTACGCTTTTATTATTATAGATAGGGAAGAAAGGCTGCATGCAAGGAGGAAGAGGGTGGGAATGGCTGCAGGGTCCATGGTACTTGTGTCTACTTCCAGGATCTGCTGGCTCTCTGTCCCTCTCCCTTCCTCTCTGTAAAAAATCAATAAAATATATTTAAAAAAAAGACACACCATTGTGATCAATACATTGTATAATAGGGATTCCTTTAAAAGCATTACTGCACTTGGACGTTCTGGCGAGGATGAATTTTCTGATGTGTTGTGAGTTCAGAGAGATTTCAGACCCCAGGATATGAACTCCTGCTCATGCAGACCTGCCGTGTGCTGCCCATTCCTCTGGGAAAGCTCCTCAGGAACCTTAGTCCTTCCTCAGCTGGAGGTCAGCTCTTCCCGTGGGTAACTAACTTCCACCGTTGCCCTGGTTTATTTCAGTGCAGCTGAGAAGGAGTCCCTCCAACATTTGGGGATCAGTGGGGTCATGTGTCCTGCTGCTGAATTGAGTGGTTTCTTCCCTGAGCAGGATGCAGGGTGATTTCTTTCCCGGGTTCTTGTCCAGATGGATTTGAAGAATGAAGCCGGACAAAGGTGGTAGATGAAAAGGGTGGAAATTTATTGGAAACAAGTACAGACTCCCACATGGGGAGGGGGTCCCAATGGGGGTGGCCCACTAAGGCCCTTTTCCTAAGGTTTATAACGGCTGCAGTTCTTGGTCTCTTGATGCTCCCTTCTGATTGGTCACTATATCAGCTTCAAAGCTCAAACCCCACGTGGTGCCCCCTTTTCTCTCCCCCCCTCAGTGGTAGAATTCTCTGTCTCCTGTGAAAACCTGTTTTCCTCTTTCTCCCCTTTGTCAGCATTTCTCTGTTCCCTGTGAAAGTTTGTTTCCTCCTTCTCCCCATACCCTGTGGCTTGTCCCTGTCTTCTGTGAATGGATGTCTCCCTCTCCCCTTATCCTGTGGCACCTTTTGTTCTCTGTGGATATATGCCTTTTGGCAGCTCCAAGCCCCCAACCAACTATGCCTTCCTCCCCCATGGACCCCCTAATTCCTAAAACTCTCTAAGCCTGCCTATTTTACCCCTAAAAACTCCTTTCACTGCCACTTCTTACCCCACTGTCCCCTCATCCTAAGGCGGCAGACTGTTCTGGTTTGTCTGGGACTGTCCCAGTTTTAAAATGGAAAGCTCTTTGCAAACGTTCTCAGTCCTGGACACGCTAGGAAGGTTGGCCACCTAGCCTGTGTCTGTCTACTCTTTCTCAGGCTAAAGAATGACTTTCCTCAAGTGTTTGCAGTGGAGTGAGGTGTCTACATCTCCTACTGTCCTGGTCCTCCACTCTGGCCTACACCGTTTGTCAATGTCGCTCTTAAAATGCAGCTCCGGGAACCAAAGGAGATCATCAATGTTGAGTTCGGTGGACACGTCTGTCAATGCGTTCAGTGTTTAACCAACTGCACTGTGTACCATTGGCTCTGAATTGCATGGGGATCAATTGTTGCTGTCAGGTTTCACACTCCCACCCTGCCTTAGACAATTGCCCTTTTTTGCCTAATGGCGGTTTGCCTTTTAACTTATTCTACTTGAACTTTTTGGCTTGGGCCCAGTCATTCTAGAAAGAGCCCTGAGGCATACCCCTTGAGATACCCATTTAAATTAACATCATGCTGTCAACCAATCAAGAACCTATAGTTTTCTTGCCCAGCCATCTAGAAATAGGCCTAATTGTATTTTGGCCTTCAGGGCCAACCCCAGCGGCTTTGAGTACACGCTCCTGAAGACTCTAGATCCCTTGCAGGCTGAGGCCTTTTCCAGAAAGTCTCAGGAGTCACCAAGCCCACCCCATTCTGCATGAGCACAGGTAGTTGAGGCGTTGACCTTGTAATTCCTTGTAATTACGTGGGTGGTTTACTCCCAGCAAAGCCTAATCTTCAAGTGACTCCCTTTTGCCATTCACAGGCCTCTGAGTCAGCTCCTCTCACCAGTAATTATTTAGCAATCTCCTGGGGAGTTCAGATCAATTTGCTTAGCATTTCAAGGTTTTGTTCTGTCACATAAAGACGTTGGTACAGAGAGTACAGTAACCTTCAAGTGTAACCTTTTAGAACTTGTGTTCTCACTTTTTCAGTCCTCTGCATGTTCCTATAACTGCAATTAAAATGGAATGAATACCCACAGAGACATGCCCAGGTCTTAAATGTATAGCTCCATGAGTTTGACAAATGTATGGATCCATGTAACCTGTACCCCAATCAAGATGCAGATCATGTCCCCAGAAGATCCCCTGCCTTACCCTTCACATGGACTCAGGCTCCAACACTCTGACAGCTCTTAGACATTATCTATAATAATAAAAGGGGAAAATGCTAATTAGACCAGACATCTTCTGGATGTCATTCCGGACGTCCTTCATTAGACCGGACATCTTCCGGATGTCATTCCGGACGTCCTTCCTGATGAAGCCGGGGCTAGAGGGAAGCCAGTGCTGGCAGCCGGGGGAAGGAAGGCCTACTCTTGCACAAATTTTTGTGCATCGGGCCTCTAGTGCAAATATAATAAGGGTGGAGTAAATGTCCTATAAAATAAGATAGTTATACATGATTTGAAAATACCTAAAAGTTTAAAATTTCCCATATTTCCCCATGAGTCAGGTAACCAAGTGTTTACTACATTGTTTTCCCACAATTCCTATTGTATAACTTTCTTTAAATAGTTCAGTATGCCATGCCAATTAAAACATTCTGTGTTGTAACTTGTAGTGTTTTAAAAATATGTGTGTAAAATTGAACTTACATGGGAACACTCTGCCTGGCCATGGGGGTCATTAGGTATGCAAGGACCAGCGTCCTGGTCATTGGCTGGCAGAATCACCCTGGAGGTTTGCAGTCAGCAGAGGTGCACACAGGTGCAGGAGTGGCCGGCCTCCACCGCTGGTCTGTGTTGGCTGCTGTTTATGGAGACCTGCGTTTGCAAGCTTATCACTGACTTTTGTGGCTGACATACCTGCAGGGGTCTGTGGAACGTGAGCGATTGGTGTGGCCTGGACTGAAAAATAATGAAGGCTTCTCTTGTTGCAGGACATAAACTGGACTGGCCCATTCATTATAAGAGGAGAGAAGACAACTCTATGTCATTCCACTTGGCAAAGAGTGTTCAACATTTACTATCATGGTGCCCTTAGAAAACTCTGGGGAGCTCCTCAAGTCTGATAGCAAATTAAGTCTTAGTTATCCTCCTTAGGTTTTTGCCCAGCTAGGGTTGGGTGCTACTTAGATGACTGGGTAGCAATGAAGACATAGTTGTCGTAACAGCAATAATAACCCCACCATCATGATAGCCATACCAACCATCCACTGAGTGCTCACCATGCTGGGTGCCGTGCTGAGGAGCTTATGGGTGAAGTAATTGGAGTCTGACAGGTGAAGTAAGCTGCCTAATAGCCGTCGGAAGCTTGTGTCTCCCTCCCGACTGAAAAAGACAACTGTTTCCTCAGTTGCCAGCCCTTTCTGTGCGTGCCCCCGTACCTCTGCACTTCCACACCTCCTCTGAGTCTCAGTGTGCTTTTCTCTTTTCTTCTAGTTGTAGACTTTCCACTCAGCCAGCCTTCCTGTGGTTCTAGATGATGTCCGTTTTGTCTTTTAGTTGTATTTTTGAAGTGGTTGTGCGAGGCAGCAATTTCAGGTGTTTACCTATGCCGCCATCTTGATTTCTCTCTAAATATATGTTTTTTCTTTAAAAAAGAGCAATTTTAGGATCAGAGCAAAACTAAACAGAAAGTACAGAATTTCCGTATGCTCCCTACATGACTCCTGCCTTCCCCCACTACCAACATCCCACGCCAGAGTAGTATATTGGTTACAATTGATGAATCTACAGTTCATCACCTGAAGTTCACAGTTTCCATTAGGGTTCGCTCTTGGTGTTGTGCTTTCTATGGGTTTTGACAAATGTATAATGACATGCATTCACCATAACAATATCATACAGAGTACTTTTACCGTCCTAAAAATCCATTGTGTTCTAGCTATTCATTCCTCTCTCTCTCTCTCTCTCTCTCTCTCTCTCTCTCTCTCTCTCTGTCTCTCCCCCTGATCCCCCTGGCAATAATTGATCTTTTACCTGTTTCCATAGTTTGGTCTTTTCAGAATGTCATATAGTTGGAATCATATAGTATGTTTCAGATTGGCTTCTTGCATGTAGTAATGTGCATTGTTTTCTCCATGTGTTTTTGTGGTTTGATGGCATTGAGTAATATTCTGTTGTGTGGATGTACCACTAGTTTAAGTATCCATTTGCCTACCCAAGAACACCTTGGTTGTTTACAAGTTTTGGTAATGATGACTAAAGCTGCTATAAACCTCTGTGTACAGATTTTTGTGTGGCCATAAATTTTTAACTTCTTTGGGTAATACCAAGGAGCCTGATTGCTGGATCATGTGGTAAGCATATGACTATAGTTTCATAAGAAACCATCAAACTGTCATCCAAAGTAGCTGTGCCATTTCAAAGAATTGTTGCTTTTTTCAATTGATTTTATTTATTTATTATTGATTCAATTTGTTTTTAAATGTTTAAAGGTCTTTTCAGGGTTTTTAATTTCCCTAAATCAAATAAAAAAAATATTTGTCTAGCAAATTATCTAATGTATCTAATTATTTACTGTCATATCATTCATAGTATTTTTTCATGAAATTAAATTTTTCTGTACCATTTTCATATTTAATTTTCATATTGATCTGTGCAATTTCTCATTTTTTATTGCCCAGTTTTGTTAGAGTTTTATCCATTTTACAAGTCTTTGTAGAGTCAGCTTATGACTTTATTAAACCTGTTTAGTTAATATGTTATTTCATCCATTTCTGTTCTTATATTATTAGTCCCTTCCTACTTTATTTGTTTTATTATTTTCATGATTTCTTGAACTGAATGCTTAGGTTTTTAGTTTTTAATTTTTCTTCTTTTCTATTATATCTATTTTTTTCAAGTTCTGCATTAGTTACCTTCCATATGATACACAGGATTTTCTTTGGCATCCAACTCTAAATATTTTGTAATTTTAAAAATGATTTATTTTTTTAAACTCATGTAGAAAGCTGTTTCTTATTTTTCAAATACACTGGTTTATTTTTTAAATTTGTTTTTTATTTTTTATTGTACTTTCCAAGGGTTAGAGAACTTTATCTGCATAATACCAAGTCTTGGTAGTTAGTGAAAAACAGAATTCCTTTTGCTGTTGGTCAGAGGTCAATTTTGTAAATGTTCAACTTTTATAAATGTTCCAAGTGAGACAGAAAAAAATATGTCCCTAGTGTTGGTCCATTGCTTATCTCACAGGCTTGAAACCCTGACTCCCTTTTGGTTGTCCCTACAAAGGAGTTTGTCTTTTATGAGATAGCAGGATTTTGGGGCTCGGATTAACCCTCTGGTTAATATAAATGTGAATCCCATTTCCATGAGTGGAGTAGGCTTGAAGGTTTGATTTCACATGAAAAAAAAAATTACTCTCTTTATCCATAGTCGAGTCAGATGGCAAACTCCCTGGATACCCATACATTGGAGGGAATATATATTTAGGTGAATAGCAACATTTTTATGGAGGTGTTTCACAGGGAGTTCCAAAATTTGTGTTGCATTTATTAGAAATCTGAGAGGCGAATATCTCAATGAACACTTGGTTGGATGATATAGAAGCACCAATTATAAAATATATAAGCTTAGGTGATATATTTTATAGTTAATAACTATATATATAAAAGCCTAATATGCAAAGTGTCCCCTCAGGAGTTCAACAGACCGGGACTTCGATCGTTCCCTATGATGTGCGCTGGTCACCAGAAGGTGGCATGGAATGAAGGAAGGCTGTGGCCGGTGGCGGGCAGCTGGCAGCCAGGGAAGGGAGGTCCTGGCTGGCAGCTGGCAGCTGCTAGAGATCCTACCTGTGCACGAATTTCAGGCACTGGGCCTCTAGTTTATACATATAAGCGTAGGTTTTCATTGTAGCATTTAACCTAGCACCTATTTCCAATACTGTTTTTTAAAATAAATCTTTATTGTTCAGATTATTACATTTGTTCCTCTTTTTCCCCCATAGTTCCCCTCCACCCAGTTCCCACTCCACCCCCTGCCCTTAACCCCCCCCCCCACTGTCCTTGTTCATAGGTGTATGATTTTTGTCCATTCTCTTCCCGCACCCCCCACACCCCCTTCCCCCCAAGAATTGTCAGTCCACTCCCATTCTATGCCTCTGATTCTATTATATTCACCAGTTTATTCTGTTCATCAGATTATTTATTCACTTGATTTTTAGATTCACTTGTTGATAGATGTGTATTTGTTGTTCATAATTTGTATCTTTACCTTTTTCTTCTTCTTCCTCTTCTTAAAGGATACCTTTCAGCATTTCATATAATACTGGTTTGGTGGGGATGAACTCCTTTAGCTTTTTCTTATCTGTGAAGCTCTTTATCTGACCTTCAATTCTGAATGATAGCTTTGCTGGGTAGAGTAATCTTGGTTGTAGGTTCTTGGTATTCATCACTTTGAATATCTCTTGCCACTCCCTTCTGGCCTGCATAGTTTCTGTTGAGAAATCAGCTGACAGTCGTATGGGTATTCCCTTGTAGGTAACTGAGTTTTTTTCTCTTGCTGCTTTTAAGATTCTCTCTTTGTCTTTTGCTCTTGGCATTTTAATTATGATGTGTCTTGGTGTGGTCCTCTTTGGATTCCTTTTGTTTGGGGTTCTCTGTGCTTCCTGGACTTGTAAGTCTATTTCTTTCACCATGTAGGGGAAGCTTTCTGTCATTATTTCTTCAAATAGGTTTTCAATATCTTGCTCTCTCTCTTCTTCTGGCGCTCCTATAATTCGGATGTTGGTACACTTGAAGTTTGTCCCAGAGGCTCCTTGCACTATCTTCATATTTTTGTATTCTTTTTTCCTTTTGCTTTTCCGGTTGGGTGTTTTTTGCTTCTTTGTACTTCAAATCTTTGACTTGATTCTTGGAATCCTCTATTCTGCTGTTGGATATCTGTATATTACTCTTTATTTCAGTCAGTGTATGCTTAATTTCTGATTGGTTCTTTTTAATATCCTTGAGGGTCTCACTATATTTCTCGGAGGTTTCTAGAAGATTCTTGAGTAACCTCATAACCGTGGTTTTCAACTCTATATCCAGTAGTTTGCTTTCCTCCATTTCTTTCATTTGTGACCTGTTTCTTTGTCTCTGCATGTTGGCTGCTTCCCTGTGTTGATAGAGTGGCCTTGTGTGCTAGGTGTCCTATAGGACCCAGTGGCTCAGCCTTCCTAATTACCTGAGGTGGACACTCTTGGTGCATGCCTTTGTGGGCTGTGTGCACAGTCTTGTTGTAGTTAAGCCTTGATTGCTGTTGGTATCACTGGGAGGAATTGACCTCCAGGTCAGTTGGCTGTGAGGACCAGTTGTGTCTACAATGGGAGAACTTCTGTGCTGGAGACACCCTTATGGGGCAGGACTTGCTTCAGTGGGGCTTTGGCGCTCACTGAGTGTGCCCAGGTTTTTAGGCGGAGAAAGGCCACACCATTCATATGCAAAAGCCTCTGCACACAGCTTGGGTGGCGTTGTAAATTGGGTGGGACGGGGTCTCAGGGAATCACCAGGGCGGAGCAAATGCAATGGCTGCCAGTCTGCTCTGCCTCAGAGAGGTCCCATGCAGGAACAATGACCGCTGCAAGCACCTCTGGAAGAAAGCTGCCCTCATGTTCCGGCCTGATGCCAGACAGTCCAGTTTCTCTCCATAGAGTCTGGGTCCCCAAATTCCACCCGGAACTGGAGTTCAGAGCATTTGGGAACTTGTATCTCCCTCCCAATTGAAAAAGACAGCAGCGTACCCAGCTGCCAGCCCCTTTCACGCGCCTCCGTACCTCCACACTTCCACACCTCTGCATCTCCTACCAGACTCAATGCGCTTTTCTCTTTCCTTCTAGTTGTAGAATTTCCACTCAACCAGCCTTCCCGTAATTCTGGATGATATTTGTTTTGTCTTTTAGTTGTAGTTTTAATGTGGTTGTGCGCGGCAGCAAGTTCAGGTGTTTACCTATGCCACCATCTTGGTTGCCTCCCCCCAATACTGTTTTTGAGCATGATAGGAAGACTTCAATCATATAATATTTTAAAATTATATTTTAAAATGTCTTCCCAATTGGCTGCAGTTACTAATTAGGACACTCAAAGTTATGCTAAGTATCTTATTCTGTACTTGAGAAATTAGGAACTGAAAGGAATTATTTATTGTCAATTTGTGCCACTGTGGACAGAAACTGAGTTAGCTCTGTCTGAAACAGATTGGCCATGTACCAGCACTTTGAGGATTTTCCTTCTGCTTTTTCAAAAAGGTTGATTTTATAGTATGTGGTACGGGAACTCTTCAATTTTTCTCTACTGTGACATTTCCACAACCTTCTTAGCTAATTTCAGTTTATTTGATCTACCATGCCTATAGATAGAAGGCCATTTAGTGGACCTCAATTTGGGAATACAATCACTCTGAATGAAGAAACAAACAAACAAAAATAGTGTACCTTATTGGGAGGAAGTAGGACTGGATAGAGTAGGCTCTTTTTATGCGCTAAAACCAAGATTGTCCTTTAACTTCTTGGTGAAGAGAAGCCATCTTAAATGCTTAGACCATTTAACTTAATGCTTAATAAGGATGTGCATTTAATTAAATTTAATCCATGATAGTTCTGAACTCAATTACTTTTTGACTCATTTATTTTTCTCAGATCATGAAAGAAGGTGGGGGGAAGCTCGTCACTAAAACACGCCATGCGCAGCATCCCATTCCTCAGAGCTGGCTGACCCCACCCGCTGCCAGCCCCTCTTCTCCTCCTTACTCAGAACAACACCTTGTGACCTGTATCAACATTTCTATCAATAAAATTAATCTGTTAAAAAGATGATTGATATTAGTGGATAGGCAGGATTGTTTGTTTATACTAACCCCAGCTCAAATCACTATCCTGTACACATTGTAGGTGCCTCTAAACTGGCTGGTTCAGAAAGAAGGAATAATACTACTAAAGATTACTGACATATTTTGAGCAATTGCTCTGTGACAGATGGTGAGCCAAGAGCTTGAAATGGGCTCTTATTTGATCTGCAGGATAATTCTGTGAGGAGAAAGCAGACCCTTTATTCTGAAACTTAGAGCTGGGCAAGATTTGATTCCTCATTTACCTTTGCTCTGCTGGCTTGTCCTGTTCAGGTTATTTCTTTGTTTGTTCACTTACACTCCCCTATTTATCCTGTCCTTGACCTTGAAACGTGAGGTAATTTGATTGCCTTGAGAGAATAGTTCTTGAAGATATAAAAATAATTTAAAAAGTAACTCTTTTTCAGTTTGATGTGACCACAGGAGTTTTTCTTCTCTTCATCATGGGCAGCGTGTCCAGAAGGGGCAGGTGTACTCCAATCACTTTACAACAGGTGACAAGGGATAGAGAAGGAAAGGCAAGTCCTGAGCTATAAGGGACGACTGGTTCGTGGAACAAACGAAAAATGACCAGAACTATAGCTTCTCATCCACTGAGGGCTGTGGAATGGAGGGAATGAGCTTTGGGATTGGACCAGGTTGGAAATACATCCTCTGCTTACTGATGATGTCATGCCGGGCACAGCACATAAGCTCTCGCAGCCTCAGTTGCCTTGAGGAAAGTCAGAATAAAAAAAAAATGTTGGTAAATGAAATCTCATACATAAGAAAAGTAGGTCACAACATTATGATATGTTAAATTGGAGCATTACTGTGACTACAAAGCCTTAACGACACTTCAGTACTGCTAATGATGGAGAACAGTAGTTGGGGTGCTATTCCTGGCACTCATGCTCTTGTGCCCAGATTGGTCTCTAGGAGGAGCCAGGGCCCCTGGAGGGTAGCTAATTCTCTGTCTTGACCTGAGAAAACCTCAGGATTGATCTGGAACAAAACAAGAGTGACTTCCAGGACTCCAGGAGGCTGTGCTAAAAGAACATAGGAGTTGACCTGGAGCACTTCCCGCCTGCCTTTGGCAGTGTGAATATCACAAAGAAAATGGTAATTATAGTTCACTGGAAGAGTTGAGTTTGTAAAAAGCTAGAGATATGTAAAAGAAAAAAGTTAAAACAAAGTGACCACAACAATCGTAGTGGAAGAGTCAGTGCCATGGGGTGTGTTTAATGTAGTGTTGTTGGCAGTAATTAGGAGAACAGCAATACATGTGGGCTTTGTATGTCTTCTCTGGGGCTGCGTCTACTTACAAACCCGGGGTATGGGCACATGCTTGTTCCTGCCTGGGAGGCGAGGCGGTGAAGAACACCGCTGGGTTTGGCTCTGGCCCTGACAGGGTGGGCTCTGTGTTGGTGGGAGGTGAGCTCCCACTTCCTGCAGGCCGTGGTGGCAGTGGGGTGCTTGGGAGCCTCCATACAAGGAGCACCTAATTCTGTGTCGGCAATACCCCCAGTGGGTCTGGTTTTCCCAACCGGACACTGAGTGATACTGCCTGCCTTTGGCCTGAGATATTTGTATAATACTTGAAAAGGCATGAGAAGTATAGAAATAATTAGAAAATGAATTGGGTTAATATTTTAGAATCATTTAAAGAATTTTGTAGTCATTGTGTTTGTGTGTTTGAAGTATTCAAAAATTAGTTATGCTATAATTTTAATTGTAGCTTAAGTAATTTAAGGTAAGTTAAGTATATGATCATTGCTTGAATGGGTAAGAAAATTTGATTTTCAAAGTTTTGGTTATTAAACTTATAAGTTTAATAAATTGAGCATTAAACAAAATACAAATAACAATGAGTATCCTGTCTCTGAGAAGTTTCTTAAATATAAAAAATATATCACTTTTAAAAAATATATATTTTTATTGAATTCAGAGAGGGAGAGAGAGGGAGAAAGAGATAGAAACATCAATGATGAGAAAGAATCATTGATTGGCTGTCCCATGCACTCCCCACACTGGGGATCAAGGCCGCAACCCAGGCATGTGCCCTGACCAGGAATCGAACCGTGACTTCCTGTTTCATAAGTCAATCATCAACCTCTGAGCCACACAGGCTGGGCAAGAATATGTCACCTTTTAATGTGCATGTGCTAGAGATATTTGTGAGTATTAAATGAATTATGGTATGAAAAGCAGGATATAACTTTCTCTTGAAATGAAAACTCAACTTTTGCTGTCTTGCTTTTTTTGGATGGTAAAGAGCTGTTGGGTGTATTCTGGGTGGTAGGGCAACTTTCTCCAGGGCTGAGAGGGAACCCCTCCCCGCTCTCCTTGGAGTGAAGATTAGACTATTGGGTTTGAGGAAGACTGAGCAGCACTGGCCCCTGAGGACTGACATGGTGATGCCAGTTGCTAACACCTGGGACTCACCATTGAGGTGGTTGAGAACTTTCCCAATAGGTCAACAATAGATACTGTGAGGAAAGAGAAGAGACCATGGTTTTGGCTCAGTGGATAAAAGGGGTAATGGCCAGAAGACAAGAGAGGCTGGGAAATCCCGGAGAAACCAGGCACTCTGGGATTGGGAGAGCCATCCTTGAATGGGGCCTTGACCTAGAAGCAGCCTCAGTGGGTCAACTATATCCCGGGAGCCATGGCAGACTTCAGCCCTGAACAGGCACTGGCCAGGGTTTGCATTATGGGGATCTCACATTCTTCTTTCATGGCTATTGAAACAGAAGTCTTGGCACTAGTCATATAAGTCATCACAGCCCTAAAATGTATTTAATATTTGGCAGAACAAGCTCATCCATACTCTTTTTTTCAAACAAACTTGTTTTTTTCCAAAATGGATCAAAGTTGAGAAGAAAAACCACCTTGAATAAAGGGATTGAGTCAGAAAAGGTGGTAGTTTATTTCAGAGAAAAGGGGGAAAGTGTGTGTCAACTACGCAGAGAGCTCTGTGAACAGTAAGGAATGCATTGCAGCTACACATGGTTGACCTTCACGTCCCAGACAGTCAGTCAGAGGGATGGCACATGAAGAGCAAGGAGGAGTTTCCTTTGTCTGTTGGGGTGAACACAGATCTAAGTGGCATTTGCCTGGCCTTCTTGGTCAGGGAGAGGGTCTCTAACAGTTGAAACATTTAGGAAGCTCAGTTATCTTGACTAGATGGCTTAACATTTGCCTAATGTTTAAACAGTTCAGTCAGAATAACTGAGTCCCCTTTAGCACTAGAAGTCTGATGACTTTCTTTCCTTTTGAAGGATGATGCATGGATTCAAGTAATCAAAATACTATTAAATGATAGAGAATCAGATATGATTCAGTTTTTACTGTATTTGGGATAGAGATTTGCATGCTGACTATGCCCGGTGCTGGAGAGGTCGGAGTGAACCCAGATATTACACGTATAAAGGATGGGAAGCCCATTACCACTTGCACATGCAACAAGCATTCAGTGAGAGCCTATGAGGTACCTGAGCCAGGCATTAGGAAATAATTCTGAGCAAAGCGGATGTGGGCTCTACGGAGATCACAGCTTACGTGGAGGAGGACGACATCAATCAGATCATCATGCACATGCCTGCATACTTGCATATTGTGATAAATTCTTGAGGGAAAGCCTGGCTGGCATGGCTCAGGGGTTGAGCATTGACCTATGAACCAGGAGGTCACGGTTCAATTCCTAGTTAGGGCACATGCCCAGGTTATGGGCTCGATCCCCACTGTTGGACGTGCAGGAGGCAGCTGATCAATAATTCTCTCTCATCATTGATGTTTCTATTTCTTTCTCCCTCTTCCCTCCTCTCTGAAATCAGTAAAATATATTTTTAAAAAATTCTTGAGGGAAAGATCATTGGTGCTGGGAGAGGTAAACCAGTGTGGGACCGGACATTTATTGAGGAACAGACCTTAAGCTGAGAACTGAGTACGTGTGTGAGGCAGGCAAAGGCGGGTGGAGGGGGCAGAGTTCCTACCAAGGGGACAGTCTGTACAGAGAGTTCCTGGCAGAGGAATGGCCTGTACCCTCTGTGGTAGGAAGGAACCCTCATGGAACTGCTTGTGGAGCTTATAATGGTCAGTGTGCAGGAACAGCAAGTAGAAGATGATGCTGGAGAATTGGGCCAGAGGGGATGCCAAGCCCTGAAGACCCTATTATGATTTGATCTTTGTTGAAAGATTGATGTGAGGCCTGAATGTTAGCAGCGGTGTGACGTGAGCAGACTGCAAAGGGTCACCTGGCCCCCTGCGGTGAGCATATGGAACAGGCACACGTGGATGCGGGAAGCTCAGTGAGGAGGGTGTTACGTGGCACTCAGTGCTGGTTTCTCCCTCCCCCATGCTGTCCAGCGGCGTGGGAGACATCAGGTCACATGATATTTGTAGCAACGACCTTTCTCAGCAACTCAGTGGGTAGGGCTTTGAGGGCCTTCCAAGGTTTCGAAAGCACCCTAGGAGTGATAAATTGTTATTATTACGGACTCAAGAGGCACAAGGCCTCCTCAGTCATAACTACCATGTCCTGCGCTCCCCCGCATGCTTTTTGGTGGTGTTTTCTTTGGGTTCTCTCCAACCCTAACTCCACTTTGCCTGAGAACATGACCCCGCAAAGCTCGAGGGGGTATGGCTTTGGGCCACACCTTGAGCAATCTTAATACTTCATGAAATTCATTCCTATTTTCCTCTTTATTGACCCTCAGAACTCTTACATCACTTGGGGATTAATTACGAATTTTGAAGCAATCTCCCTGTAAGGTGATATGCTGTCTTTCAAACTTTAATGAGGAGAAGTGAAGTTATTTTTCTTGGGTGGAATTATTAGTGAAACTATTACTTTTTTGTAGTGTTAATTTTTCATCACAAAATAATAAATGGTACCAACAAAATAATATGGTATAAGCCTCCTGGAAATTAAAGCTAGTTTTAAAAGAATCTGAGTAAGATTTAGGGCTACATAGATCACTACATCTTAGATTCGGCAATCAGAACACTTCATTTTGGGACAAATTGTACTTAAAAAGTACTTTGTTCTTCTCTAATTAGAGAGAGATTCTAATTCTATCAAAAGGGACCAAGTCCACTCTGAACACCACCTTGGAGCCCGTGGAAGGAAGCCTGCCAGGAATAGGACTGCCAGCGCGGTAGCTGTGTTGGGGAGGTTGGAGTCCAAGGGCATTTTTGCTGGCTATCAGTAAGAACTCCAGAACCAGAGGGGACACATAGCTCATCTTAAAATTATAGGTGTTTATGCCCGACATGAAACTGCATTTTTGACGGAGATGTGTTTTGGGCAAGAGATGTGTTAATGAGCATAAAGTATAACAGTAACTCTAGGCAGCAAACTGAACAAACTGGGGCACCTGGAGAAAAGTAACTCGTGTCCATGGACACAGTGGCCTGCTTCCTGTCAAACTCCAAAGTAGCCTTCCTGCTACAGCCATTGCACAGCGAATCCGTGAGATGCTGTACCCTCGAGAATTTAAATTTATTGAAAAGTAAAAAACAAGACTGTGGATTTTTTTCTCTAAACAAAAACAAGCCCAAAAGATATCAAACTCTGATGCGTCCAAAGGGCCGAACAATGGATTATGGAGTTTTGAGGTGAGGGCGACAAGTTAGGGTCCTTCCTCTGACCTGCCTTGTGTCACCAGAGCTAAAGAAATGCATTTGGTGAGGACTCTATAGTTTGAAGTTTGAACAAGCTCAGGCTGAGACCAAGACTTCTCCTCCATGAGGGTGTTTCTCCTAGAACAAATGAGGAAGGGACTGCTATGCTATGAATTGGTGGGGCCAGTAGGGGACCTGGTGGATTCCTGAGGACACAGGAGTGTAGACACAGGATTCCAGAATAAGTAAACACCCAAAGAAGTGGCCTAGACCAGGTTCTCTTAGCCACTCCTGGATAACGGTTTGGTCATTGTTCCAGTGGGAAGAAATACCCAATGATTTTCATCTGCAGTCAGGGAGCGAGTAGAGCCGGCAGCCCTCAGGCAGGCCTCCCCCCCCCCCCCCTCCCCCGGGCCCACTTCCCTCCTAGCAGGAAGGAAAGGCTGGTGGAGAGATTTTATCACCAGAGGAACTCCCATTTCTTTGCCTTAGAATAAAATTGCTAAGGTAAACATGAGAAGGCTTGCAGGAAGCCAACCAATTGCTCTTTGTTGACTTTTGTAAACAAGTGTGTCACTTGGTGTGACCCTCTATTCCCAGTTTCCCACCCTCCGTGTGAACAAAATACTTGGAAAAGACTCTAGGGACTTTGCAGCCAGTGCTGGGAAAGTCACACCTCCCTGCCCCAGCCTCTCATTAAGGTTATGGGTTCAAGTCCACAGTAACTTCTTCCTCTGCACCCATCCTCAACTGTCTGTGGCCATGAGTTTAAATTCTCCTTTATTCACATTTTGCCTTCCCAAACACACGGTAGTTCTTTGAAGACAGGCATGTCTTCACATGAGAGGTGCCTACCTCATATATAGCAAATTAAACCTCTGAGTGAATCAGAAAGCAGCACTAAAGGCAAACCCTGTGGTCCTAACATTTGTTCAGCATCTACGATGTGTGAAAGTGAATGGGCTCATGGCTGTTCACGTGTTGATTCTTTCATTCAGTCAAACATGTCCTGAAGCCACTCAGTTCTTCATGTTGATAAAAACGTAGGTGCAAGAGGCTCAGGGAACAGACCTTCTGCACTAAACCCCACATATTTGTGTGGGCTCTGACTCCTTCCCTCTCTGTTATGACACTTTTGGCTTAGAAACAAAGGACAACACAAAGTTCAAGTGAAGTTCATTGTGTGTGTTTGTGTGTTTCCTTAGAGCTTACACTTGGTAATTCTCAAGGGAGGACTTTGGCTGAACCCAGTGAAGGAGGGGGAAAGAATCACAAAAATCTGGGGTTTTGGGATGAGAAAATTCCCTGTGGTCTGACATTACCATTTCCCATACATCCTCCTCATCAGAGAAATGAAAATTTCGCTTTCAGTTGTCCTCTTGGCTTCTCCTGACTGTGCCTCCAAGTGTCTACATAACACGCTTCTGCACTGATTTTTCAGATTTAGATATAAACTCGACTCCCTCCCATGAAAGATGAGAATTTAGCACACTTGTTCTCCCCATTCTTCCAAAGTAGTTTTATCATATTTTTTGGTTGAATCAGAAATTAACACTGTTGTGATTATTGTAAATATTTCTCCCAGCTAAGGCATGCAGTGTACACTGATAATGTTTCCTTTGTTATACCACGTTTTCCTCCCCTAGAGTTCAACACCCTATATAATAAAAGGCTAATATGCAAATCGACCGGACAGAGGAATGACCGGTTGCTATGATGCACACTGACCACAAGGGGCAGATGCTCAATGCAGG
>NW_005871118.1:1029987-1100357 GCF_000147115.1 Myotis lucifugus | reverse complement strand
GAGTATTATATATGCCTCCTTTTTTTTTTTCTCCCCTTGACCTTCCCCTAGCCTCCCATACCCCCCAGTGTCCATGTCCATTGGTTATGCTAATATGCATGAGTTTCTTAAATTCTTTGTCTCCTGGTTTACTCCCTCATTTGGGTGGAGTACAGCCTCCAGTAGCTTCCTAATAAACTATGCTTGGATTTTCTTGAAATTTCCCCTATTTTTTAAAACCTGAGAAATCATTTTTGTTCTATGAATATTTTCTATGACCCCTCTGAAGATATTAATTATGGCTTTCCTAAAAGTTTATTCTTCTGTTTGTGCTGTTTTGTTTCCTCTGAATTTTTATGTTTGATTAGGATTCCCAGTAAGCGTTGTCTAAAAGTCTTTTCTCTGAGGATCTTGGTTTCCCTAGAGAGGAAAGTTCTAGCCAGGTGTCTAAGCTGGGCCTCCAGACTCTCAGCTGCAATAGTGAGGCGTTGTGGTGGATCTCAGCATTTATTCAGCATGCCAGCTTGCCCTGAATCCCCCTTTCCAGTATGTTTTCTGTTGGATGAGTGAGCTGTCTGGCTGGTGGAATGGAGAAGAACTCCAGGGATCCTCTGCATTTAATTTAGTCTTTTAACCAATACCCCACCTTCTAAGAGATTCTTGGGGTATCCAATCCTATGCCTTTCAGGGGCTCTCTGGGGCCAATCTGTTAGCTCCCTGTGTCCTCTCTGCAACCCATGCCTGGTCTCTGAATCACTCATCACTCGCCATCTGCTTCCCAGTTGCCAACATTTTGTTCGAAGCTCTCTTTCCATTCTTGTTGAGTTTTCTTTCATGTTTGTCCTTGATGATTTTGTTGCCTTTAACAAAATCTTTATATTGTAATAGGTTTCAAGAGTGAACGGAAGCAAAAGATGGTGTTCAATCCATCCTGTTTCCTTGGATGGTTACCCAATCTTTCTTCAGTTGAAAAAGAAAGTACTTAAAATAAGCTTCAGTGGAAATTCCACACTCTTTGAAAATGTTGCTGAATCCTCACGTCTCCAGGCCCAGGTCACAAGCCTGGCTGGGCTGGTGTCTACCAGTGAAAGGTTAGCAATTACTGTTTGTTGGCCATTTGAATGGTAGTGCTGTTGACTCCTCTGGAAGCTAAAGGTCTTTGGAAACTCAGAACAGGGGACAGCGCAGCAGGTTCAGTGAACTCCAGGACATTAGCTCCCACAACTGAATGCAAGTTAGGATCACCTGGGAGGTCGTTGGAATGGTAGATCTCTGAGACCATTCCACAACGAACTGAATCCTGTTCTCAGGAACTGGTTCCAGGGAATCTACATTTTTACAAAGCAACTGCCCACCTCTATTCTTCTTGTTACATGAGAAAAATAAACCTCTAGTGTTTAAAGCACTGCGAATCATATTTTTTGTTGCTTGTAGCTGAAAGTATTGCTAACATTTGGGGCTCAGAGAGTCCTGGAACACTGAAAGCATTTCCTAAAAGATGGAGCTTGGCAAATGTCTCAGGGATATGCAGTCCTCAGGGATATGAGGGCCTCCTGGGGATGGGTGGGGATGGGGAAGGCTCTCGGGGGCTCGCTCCCCAGTCTTCCAATGCTGACCTGCTCTTCCCCGAGTGGCCCTTCCTGCTCCTCCCTGTGCCCAGCCCCAAAGAACTAGTCTGGGAGACTTTTAGGGTGTGGCTGCCTGGTTATTTCTATAGTCTGTCTCCTTGTTTCATGCTTCTCCATGTGCTTCATGCTCCAAGCTTCACCTTTTGATTCTCAAAAGCTGTTTGGGAATCACAAAGCTCCACACTGACTATTTTGGGCCCCTTTCAATCTCTCTCTATCAATTTTTCTCTTTCATAAGGCCACTTGGTCACTGTACAGGGAAGGAGGGAAAGAAAACCCCACAGATTAACATCTCAAGACATTATCTCACCATGTTCATTAATAACAACCCACCCATTACTGCACCCACCCTTAACCCCATCCTTAGCAAGAGAGGCAGGGTTTATCCCCTGAACTGCTGGAGGCAGATTATGAGGGACCCTGCAGAGATGGCAGGAATACAGGGTGTTCTGGGGAGAGGGCAGTAGCTGGAACCCAAGAGAGTTCCCTGGGGACTAAAGAAGAGCAATGGTGTGGTTCCTGGGAGAAGAGGTGGGGATGAACTCCAGAGCCAGAGCCCCATGTCAGGGAGGCAATGGGAGAGGGACAGCCCAGAAGGATGGTGCACATGGATTGGGGGAGTGAGGGGTATAGGTGGGTGGCACCAAGTAGCTCTTTTTATTGAAGAAGTCATAAGGGCCAACCCAAGGGAAGGGACATAGCTCCCACCTCTTACTGAAAGAACAGCAAGGTTCCAGATGAACATATGAAATCAGAAATATTTTACAGCCACTTTTAGAAAATACATCTGTCACATCAAGCACCCATTCAAAGGCTGGCGATCAATGGGGTGCATGGTTTTATAGTGGAAGGGACTGCATTTACAACAACAGAAAACACCATCAGTGGTGTTTACCACAGTTAACTCCTTTTAATTTGCCCTCTGGTCTTGATCCATAAAAGCAACTGCTATTGGACATTTCCACAGGATGACCCAGGAGTATCTCAAATTCAATGTGTCCTCACTGCCCCAGCTTCCTTCTCTGTACTCTAACTCCACCATTCGTTAGTACACATGGGCCCAGGGAAAATCTCCGAGACTGAAAAAATCTACCCCCGTAAACAGTGGACAGGGAAAGACTGAAGAAAGAGGAAGGCCAAACCAGAGTTTATTAAGGGAAACGTGCGTATAAGGTGCATCTCGGGTGACTGCAAGGCGAAGGAAATTTCCTTTCTGTAGCTTGACAGGTGCCAAAGAATTACATAGAACAAGGCAGGATGGATAGGGACACGAGTATGTGATCAGTCTCAGGTATGGGAAAATGTCTTACATGCTTGACCAGGTCAAGACCACAGCCTATTCCAGGAACCAGCGTGTGTGGGACACAGGGGAGAGGCACTGGTTTATGTCAGAAGAAAAGCATCAATTCTGATCAGACGGTCTCTGAGGATGCTTACGGGAAGCAATCTCTTTCTGGCCTGGCTCTAGCTCACGGCAGCAGTCACATCATGGAACAGTCTCACTGCTTACCCAGCTGCTGAGCTAAGAATCTGGGGGTTATCGTTGACTTCTTCCTCTTTCTCGCCCCTTTCCTCACCAAGTCTGATTGGCCTGTATCCTAAAGGTCTCCCACATCAGTCACATCTCTCTGTCCTCACTGTCTCAACCCTGTCTTGTCTGTTGCTGTATTTAAAAGTGGAACAGTAACTGAACTTGCAGAATGAATGAGTGTCCACTACTCAGGGAAACAAACATTTAAAGATAAACAATGACTTCCCTCTTGCCATATCAATTAGCCTCTTTCCAGATGCTAAAGGATCCCCCAAGGGCTGTAGTGGGAAAGATTAGATACAGCAGGAGGGATTATAAAGAATATAATGTTTTACCTTTCTGTGGGGCCTGTGCTTCTCTCCTCATAGCAGGAAACAGAGCCATCCCTGGAGGTTATATTAACTGAAGTGAATAAACTCTGAAAGCCAATTTTCAATTCCCCAGTGTATTGGTTATCTGGAATTTTCAGTGGACTTGATGGATCAGAGTAATGCAAAAAAGCGGGACCTCCAGCCCCGGGGTTTTATAGCCCCTATAAAACATGTTTTACAGTTTCTGCTCAATTTTATGCTGTTAAGCTAAACATTTGATATCATATGGCACCTTAAGCACATTGATTTATGGTAAGTCAGCAATTGCATCTGTAATAAAAAGTCCAAAGTATGGGTTTTAAAAGTAATCTACTGTATTTATTATTGACATAAACAGTTACCTGCACTCCATTTGACCATCATCTTAGATTTAACTCATGTATTAAAGATATTATGTTTTCCACTCAGCAAGGTCATCACCAAGGTGAAAACTGTATATGGTTGGAAATGAAAAAGATCAAATGTGTAATGATAAATATTTTTCAAATAAATGATATATAGCATTTCATCTTTCTACAGTCCCGATTAATAATCATGTTCTGTTTAGTTTATTTTTTACACTTACCTCCTTATCCCAGTTCCCAACTCAGGCAACCACTAATCTTTTCTTCATCTTCATAATTTTGTTATTTCAAGAATTATGTATGAGAGGACCAATTTCAAAGGAGACCATCTTTCTTTGAGAGCAACAACATTTGTTTTCCAACTCTTTTGAAGTTATCTATTTTACAGAAAAATGATTATATCAGCACAAGCTATAAATTTAGGCTGGAAAACTTAAAAAAATTATGTATAAATGGAATCACACAATTTGTAACCTTTTGAGATTGGCTTTTCTTTTTTTTTTTTTTAGTCCAACATAATTCCCTTGAGGTCTGTGTAGTCTTATGCAGATTATCTCATGCTTATTTTGCCAGTGTGGTTACAACTAGGGTGGCGTAATTCAATTAATTCAAAAGCTGCTTCAGTACAAACCAAAGTAAGAGAGTCTACAGTAAAAGTAATTTCGGGACAGGAGAACATTATCTACAATTGAGTCCATGTGAATGAGTGAGAAATATTTATTTCTAGACAGTGTTAAAGCTATTTTCGATAAAAATAAATCTAATTCACCGAACCGGTTTGGCTCAGTGGGTAGAACGTCGGCCTGCGGACTGAAGGGTCCCAGGTTCGATTCCAGTCAAGGGCATGTACCTTGGTTGCGGGCACATCCCCTCTGGGGGGCGTGCAGGAGGCAGCTGATCGATCTTTCTCATCGATGTTTCCAATTCTCTATCCCTCTCCCTTCTTCTCTGTAAAAAATCAATAAAATATATTAAAAAAAATAAATCTAATTCATCTATGAGATAGTTGGCAGTGTAATTTTAAAAATACCCAATTTCTCTAATGCTAATTTAAGAGATGTTTATTTAAACATTCGGAAAAAATACTAAAAAATTTGGAAAAGATTCTGTTTTTATTTTTTTGTTGCATAATGTACATTTTTAAATATGTAAGCACTTATTGAGTTCATCCTGGGTGTACACAGTAATCCCCAAAGTCATGAGAAAACACTATTTGCATGGGCAAAGGCACAGATTCTTGTTGCCTTCCTTTGACTAGCAGGGGTGTTTCTTGCTATTATTCTTAAGATATCAGGTGTGGTTTTTTTTCTTTTTTAAAAAAAGTTATTTTTATTGTTGAAAGTATTGTGGGCTTATTTTTATAAATAAATTAAAGGTCTGGGGTCTTTCTTTTCAAATGCCTCAACAAAGGACGCTCTGCAGTCTGCAGTTTGGGGTAAGTTTGCTTCAGGGAGTATTAGTAGGCCATGTTGTGGGGATCCCAAGACCACCCCCAGGTTCAAGGACTCTTTAGAAGGGGGAAGAAGAACCTTTTCTCTGCCAAGGGCCATTTGGATATTTGTAACATCATTCATGAGCTATACAAAATTATCAACTTAAAAATTAGCCTGTGCCTGGCTGGTGTGGCTCTGTGGTTGAGTGTTGACCTATGAACCAGGAAATCAGTTTGATTCCCTGTCAGGGCACATGCCTGGGTTGTGAACTCAATTTCCAGTGTGATTCTCTCTCATCGTTGATGTTTCTATCTCTCTCTCCCTCTCTCTTCCTCTCTCTGAAATCAATAAAAATATCTTTTTTTGAAAAAAATTAGACTGCTATATTTAGTCAAACATTTGATTAAGTTACCCCTAATGCCTTAGCAGGGCCAGACCAAATGATTTCGAGGGCCTTATATGGCCCGAGGGCCGGACATTCCCCACCCCTGCTCTCGAAGGGTTCACAGAACTCAGCATATAGTCGTAGTCATGGTTATAATTTATTACAGAGAAAGGATACAAAGCAAACTTAGCAAAGGGATACGGTGTACTAGGTGAAGTCTGGAGGAAACCAGGTACAAGCTTCTAAGAGTCCTCTCCCAGTGGATCATATGGCACACTGCATTCCCCCAGCATCACATTGTGGCAATGCATGTGAAATGTGCCAACCAGGGAAGCCCAGTAGGGAATCAGTGCCCATAGCTTTCCTTGAGGGCTGATCACATGGCACTCTTTATCTAGAATATACACAAATTCTAGGCTCTAGAAGGAAAGCAGATGTTCAGTATAAACCACATCATTTGGCACAGTGAGCCACATTTGTCAGTTAATGGGTGGGAACCTCCTGAAATCGAAGTTTCCAGATGCCAGTCCAGGACCAACCTTGCAAGCTGCTGTTTTCAAGGACAGCAGCGTAGGCCTGCTATGTTAACTTTTTTCTGCACATAGGCCCACTTAGTGTAATAGCTATCAATTTTATCTCCATCTCTCCGTGTCTTAGAGCACAGGTGCATAAGAGACAAGTGTTATTTGTTAACTCTCAGCTAAATAATATGGCAGGTACAGGCCTGGCTGGGTAGCTCAGTTGGTTGGAGTGTCATCCCCATGCAACGGGGTTGCAGGTTCGATCCCTGGTTGGGGCATATGCAGGAGTCAGCCAGTGAGTGCATAGATAGGTGGAACAACAAAGTGATGTGTCATGGTTTCTTTTGTTTTACCTCTTTACTAGCTCAGTCTAATTAGTAGGATCAATAGAGGCTTCCTTTTCTACAGAAGGGGCGCCTAGCCTGAGCCTCTGGTTTTCCTCTCAAGGCATTTGACTCCTCCATCAGGCTTCCCACTGAGGGACATACTCTGTATCTGGGTATTGTGTGAGTCCACTGGGGCTGATCCACCCCGCCTGCTCTTGGTAGAGTGCCTACATTCCCAAAACTCTCTGGCTTACCTACAGTGTGCTCATTCTACCTTTCCTAGTTGGGGATGTTTTTTGATTCTGCCCTGACTGTGGCCAACACTGCACACAGGAACATGTTTGGGCCCACGTCTGGGCCCATGTCACTGTTATAGAGAGGGAGTGCGTGAACAACTGGGTTAACTAACCAATGCGGGCTACTGAGAGGGGCCTTTGTTAAGCTTTGACTATACAGTAGGTCCTCGGGTTACGTCGGAGATCCATTCCTAAGGCACGACATAACGGATTTTCGCCCTAAGTTGGAACCCACCTACATAGGCACCGACATCACTCACATGGAGCACATACACAGCAGTAATGAAGTGAAACAGTAAAAAAAAATTAAAAGAAAGATCCCAATTCCTGACTGTGGGAAACTGATATAGGGTTAAGCCTCGGACTGGCCTGCTGGCAAAGTCACAAACAAGTCCTAGCTTAGAGGGCACAGTCCTCTTAGCATAATTAGGCTTGACCTTATAACACTCCCTAGATCTTATCTGGGAAAGCTAATGGGATGAGGAAGTGCAGGAAGTGTAACCATGGTCAAAACAAGTGAAACTCACAAGAACTGTGTAACTATGGTAATCACTACCTTGTTTACCTCTCACTATAAAAGCTTGGTGAGGCCTGAGCACAGTGGAAGTCCTTCTCCCTGAGTTGGACTTGCTCGCCTGGTCCCCCATATTCCCAAATTATCTTGTGTCTTTTCTATTTCATTTGTGTGCGGCTCCACTTCCAGACCCGAACCCTGAACCACGCAGGACGTGGAAGGAAACACTTACGACACTGACCTTTACTTGTGGTAAATAAATAATAAAAAACATAAAGCACATATGTACATACGTCAAAATGACGGAACTTTTTTTATTTTTTAATAAATAAATGGGAGATGGTGCTGTAACTGTGAAACGATATACGTTGAGTCCGACATAACCTGAGGACTGTCTGTATTACCTTGGGCTTTCTTTCAAACTAATCAATCTCTTTCCTAATTCTTTGCAGACTTGTGTTGGGTACTCTCCCTATCCAATCCCTTTTCTGAATCTTTCAGTGTTTCCCCATCCCTTGTCCAATCTGATTCTTTTCCCAGATTTTCCCAGGCTAGACTTCACCCCTTTATGTCACCATTTGGGCTCTTACTGCACATGACTCAAAGTTTTGCCTCCTCATCTGGTTTCTACTGCATGTGTGCTTACCTCCCCCTGGGCCATCTTGGCTTCTACTGCAAATGTGTCTAGCAAAGGAGATTCCGTTTATTATTTACTAGAGGCTGGTGCACTGCACTCAGGGGAGGAGGGGGGTCCCTCAGCCTGGCCTGTGCCCTCTCGCAGTCTGGGACCCCTCGGGATGTCCATCTGCTGGCTTAGGCCCGCTCCCTGGGGGATCGGGCCGAAGCTGGCAGTCAGACATCCCTCTGGCAGCCCGGGAGCCCTCGGGGGATGTCCACTTACCAGCGGGGAGCAGGCCTAAGCTGCAGTCGGACATCCTTAGTGCTGCTGAGGAGGCGGGAGAGGCTGTGGCTGAGCAGAGCTTCCCCTGTGGGAGCACACTGACCACCAGGGGGCAGCTCCTGCATTGAGCGTCTGCCCCCTCATGGTCAGTGTGTGTCATAGTGACCAGTCATTCTGTTAGGGTCAATTTGCATATTACCCTTTTATTATATAGGATTCCTTCCCCTCATAGTCCAGGAAGTGGACCAGTTGTTCTCTGGGGAGATTGGAAAGTTGGTCCCTCCTCCCTACACGGGGGACGGGAGGATATTAATCACCTTTGTGAGATTCAGCTGTCCTCTGGGGTGTCTGAAGCTGTAATTGCAGACTTAAGCCTGATTAAGTATAACTTCCATACTCAATCAGGCCCAGCTAGTCTAGCTCCCTTCTCTTTTGTTAACTCCTAGCTGCCTACACTAACAATATGTGATTTAACAAGTGTAGTGGAAGGAAGAAGACACTCCTGGGAATTCTTCTGTGAAGAGTGCACTTCCGATTGAGGCAGGATAGCAGGAAGTGAGGAAAATTCCCTGGCAAGTAGAATGGGGAATTGAGACAGATAGCTGCACAAACTGGCTAAGCAATTAGCAGGCAGGTACAGAAGCCCGGGTGACCTTTCCTCCCCTGGCATATCACTGGTCCTGTGGTTTGGACCCTCCCCTGACCTTTCCCCCCCTAGAGATAACATCAAGGCCTCAACTGTATTTCAGCTCCAGGCCCACAAAAGCAGCAAAGCCAGGTGGGTGACACCAGGACCAGCTGCAATGACTAATGACCCCCTTCCCTGGTGCTGACCCATCAGTGGAGACCACAACTCTGAAAGGGAACATTTGGAAAAGCTGATGAATATTCTATTGAGATCTTCCCTGAGACCTTCCCTAAAGCCCTCACCTTGGGAAAGCAGATACAACCCCTTAAGACAAAGAAGCCAGCACATCCTCTTTGGAGCACACCCACTCAAATCTCCTTTTCCAGTGAATTTTCTTTCTCTTAAACTCTAAGGGTCCTCACAAGAGTTGCAACCAAGGCAGCGGCAGCTTCTCTTGGACGAAATCCCTGAGTCTGTCTCCAAGGGCCCCTTTTCTCTGACGTCCAGTGAGCCGACAGCAGCCCTGCCCAGGCTCACTTCTTTCCCATAACGTTTCTAGAGAGCCAAAGCGGCCTCTCCTAGGCTCACCTCTGGTTGCTTCTTCTACGCTAGGGCCTTCCTTTTTTTTAATGTCCCAGCTTTAATAATACTCTCAGAATTACCTGGCCTTGTGTTGTGAAATCTTTCCTACACGAAGTCCAGAACCCACACACTACTGGCTGGCCTTGGAATGAGAACATAAGCAAGAACTCAGGACTGTCTGGCACTGGAACAAAGGCTGTCGGACCTAACAAGAACGGAGCCTGCAGGTGAGGACGTGTGGCAGGACTTCCATGGTGCAGAGAGTGAAATTCAGAATGGATACGATTTTTTAGCCACACCTGGCTAAGGGTTGTCATGAGGAGAGATTTAACTGTTGATGTCAGAACTCAGTGTCTTTCCTTTGTACTCAGTTTTATTAATCATGGTTATGCTCACTGAAAAATTAAACTTATTCTAGAATGGGTGTGTGAGTCCACCCCATTCTTTAGCACACTCTTTATTACCCAGGAACATGTGTTACCATAAGGGTCTGGCAGCTGTCTGGGGTCCGAGGCAGACCATGCAGGCTCCAAACGACTAAGGCTTATCATGAAACAGAAACTCTGGACACTGACCTTTGTTTTGGCCTTGATGAAGACAAGAGTGGACCTTTTCCACGATGGGCTGGATGGAGATGGGACATTGGGAACGAAGGAGGGGAGCCTTCTATTTCCACCTGAATAAAGCTTGCCACACCACAGTCTCCTGTGTGTGGGTCTGTGAAATGCTTTACTCGAGATCTCGTGGAAGAACGTGATTTGCACTGGCGACATGGGGAGCTTGGCTTTTCTCAAGTAAAACTAATCTTCTATGGTCTCCATTAAGTCTCTTAGAACCGTTTTTGAAGTATCCTAATTTGAGTATGCTATCATTTTTTTTTTCCTGGGACTATTGATAAAAATATCTATTAAAATTTCATCTGTATGGAATTTAATGATTTTTTTCTTTTAAAAATATGTTTTTATTGATTTTCTTAGAGAGAGAGGGAGAGATAGAAACATCAATGATGAGAGAGAATCATAGATCAGCTGCTTCCTGCACAGCCCCCTCCCCCTCCCCCCGAAGTGGGGATTGAGTCTGCAACCCGAACATGTGTCCTGACCGGGAATGGAATTGAACCCTGACCTCCAGGTTCATGGGTCAATGCTCAATCACTGGCTGGGCCATGGATGGGATTTTAAAAGAGAGTTATTGCCCTAAATTATATGAACCGAGAGGGTTGTGCTGGAAACTGTCTCTTAAAGTAGCACTGGAGTGACATCCACTGGCCAAACAGCCTTGGTGACTCTGTGAGAGACAGCTAACCTCTGATGAGTGACAGAGAAAAAACATTTGGAGACAGATACTCTACATAGCAGAATACATCTACTTAAAAAGCAAATGACGTCTGCCTTTAGCAATTTATATCCACTATTAGATACATTTCTTCATGTTATTTTTGAAAATCTATGACACCTATGCCAAACCTGACTGGCAAAAACTCAAAAGCTTGACAATATAGTCTCTTGGTGAGGTTGTGGGAAAACAGGTATTTTCCTGATGAAAAATGTTACAACCTCTCTAAAGAGAAATTTGACAGTATCTTGTGCATTTATCCTTTGACCTAGTAACATAAAAATATACATGCACAAGATTATTTATTGCAACGTGATTTATAACTGAAAAATACTAAAAACTTAATATTTAATTTATATAGGAGAGTGGTTGAATAAACTATATTACATACATACAATATAGTACTATGCAGGGATACAAAAAGAATGAGTAAGGTCTACATGAACCGATATAAAGTGCTTTTCAGACTATATTGTTAGCAGAGAGAAACAACTTTGAACAACTTTTAGCAATGTTGTTTTTGACCTGATTCAGGAGATAGTTGAAATTTTCAGTACTAGAAATTTGTGGTGAATCAGGCATGATACCTGTCTCTGCCTTCCACTGGCCAGCCCTCCTGACATGCTCACTATTGCAATCTATTGGAGCAGATCAGATAGATAGAAAGGTAGATAGCTAGCTAGATAGTAGATGATAGGTAGGTAGATAGATAACAGATGATAGACAGATAACTCACGCAGATAATAAAATGTGTGTCCAGGTTTAGCTGTATGATTTGAACCCCATGCTGTAGTATTCACAGACAAATCACTTCAGTAGATGGCAGCAGGTGGACCAGAGTCTAGTAAGTTTTCACTCCAAGATTTTACACTGATCTGTTTGACGTGGACGTGTGTGGATTTAATTCCAGGGTTAGAGTACTTCCCAAGCTGTAAAATCTGCCGGACTTCTGTAGAGGATTGCTCACATGTCCCTTTCTATGATTGTTCTTCCAACAGACTGGCTATTTTTATTAATTTAGTTTACTTTCTTTTTTCATTCTTTTCTCTTTTCTCACTTTAAATTCCAGAGGTACCTTTGTTATAATTCTGTTATGGTGCTTATTTTATAGATTTATTTCTTCTATTAAGCTCTGGGTTTCTTAGCATTTTCCTTAGAAGAAGTCCACCGGTGCTACAGGAACTGGGCACGAGATGCTGTGCACGCCTTGGCCAAAGCCGTGAGTGAGCACAGACTGGAGGCAGAAAAGCAGGTGAAGGGTTAGCTGAGGAACAGATATGCATAACCCATGGACACGGACAATAGTGTGTGAAGGCCAAGGGAGCGGGTGGCAGGGGTGGGTGGAGGTGTCAAAGTGGGGGGTAAGGAGGAAATCTGCAATAATGTCAAGATTAAAAATTTTATTTTATTTATTAATTTTTAATTTTTAGAGAGAGAGGGAGAGAGAGAAAAAGAAACATCAATTTGTTGTTCCACTTATTTATGCATTCATTGGTTGCTTCTTATATGTGCCCTGGCCTGGGATTGAACCCAAAGCCTTGGTGTGTAGGCCCAATGCTCTAACCAACTGAACTACTCATCCAGGGCTAAAATTTTTAATAAAAATAAAACACACACACACACAAACGCTTTCTGCCTGAGATGCTTCTTCTGCGCCATCTACTGACCAAGCTTAACATTGTGCCAGTTGGCAAAGGAAACATTTAAACATTTGCATAGACTAGGTGGAAAGGGTGACCTTGCAGCTCAGACAGTAAGTCCATAACCTACTGGCAGTGCCCATATACTTCCCATGGCTGTTCCTCCAACAACTGAATATTAAAAGATATTTTCTCATCCTCTGTCTTTCTCTTCTTTGATATGTAATGCATAAATATGTGCACAATTTTCACTGCTCAATATTTGTATATGTACACATATATACATATGTGTATATATACATATACATATATTTTTTCTTCTACCAATCTGGAAAGTTCCTTTAAATTTTTCCAACCAGAAAATATAATATTGCCTGTTCTCTCCTGACCCCCTTCATCTGTTATGAAGAAGGAAAATATAGTTAATCTTTATAATTTGTCTATAAAACAGACTTCTATAGTCATGATAGATAAATAGATAACTGTATAAGTAGAGGGAGGCATATGGATGATCGCATAGCTGGACACATACAGAAAGAGAAAAATAGAAATAGATTAAAAGATGAATGCATGCATTGGTATTTTTTCATATGAGGACATTAACATGGTTAAAAATCCCACAATAAGCTTGGCATCCCAATAGAGTATGTAGGTCACAAGTATGCTTTTTACTGATGGGAAATTTAAGGTGCATAAATGTGCAAAGAGCCCAAATCATATAATATCTTTTCTTATTGAAAAAAGTCTATTTTAGGCAACTTTTAAAATTAAGCTTTACAAGACATCATTTCAGCTGTTAGCATGCTCTAGTTCTTTACAAATGAGTGAATTTTATATTCTAGGCAAAAGAAGTAGGTGTTCGGAGTGGACTTCCTTGCAAACATATTGCTGAGAGAAATGTTAATAAATGAACATTTATCTGAATCCCAGAGCTGGGAGATAAAAGAACAGTCCATTTAGTTGAGTCCGGAGCTGAGAGGTGAAGAAAATGCTTTCTCCATACTGGGAACAGTCAAAGGCAAGGTACCAGGCAGAATGACACAGGTTAGCACCCATGACACTGATTCTCAGGTCACGGGTGCCAATGCAAAAATAAAACAAGGTAAAGGAGGCAATTGAAGAATGATTAGTAAATATTAGCCAAGACTCCCCAAACCTCTGAGTGTATGTCTTCCCATTATCTGTGCCACTGATTTTGCTTATTCCATTCTAAAAATATAAGGGCAATCGTATACTACGAAACTAAAGCAGATCTTTTTCTTTTGAAATTTGTCCCTCATTCAAATAAGAACATACAAAATTTCATTCCTGTGATTATATAAACTTGACCAGAGACTATGAAATAATTTTCACGAGTCGATATATGGGAAAACCAGACTTAAATTCGAGTCCCATAACTCAGATCATATTCTAGTTATTTTTACCAGACAGCCAAAGCTTCCCGTTGCACAGCTTCACAGAGAGTTGGATGAAGCTGATATGGCCGTTGATGTGGTTTTGTAGCCCTTTCTAAACCTTCGCATGTGATGTTGCCTTCACCTGAAATAATCTCATTCCTCTCCCATCCCTCTTCCTTCCCGTCAGTCTCCTCCATTCTTTGAGATCACGCCCGCTTATCATCGCTTCTGGGCTCCCAGGCAGAGTCAGACACGCCTCCCTCTTGTCCCACTTAGAAACTCACACTGCTGGGGGGAGAGGATGAGGTGGGAGCAGACCGGGGAGGGAAAGAAGGCATGGAAGAAGGCTGTGAGATTTCCGGCTTGGCTTCCACATAGCATGGTGATAGGGGAATTTTTTGACCCACACAGCCCTCAGGAGCAGTGGTAGGAAGTAAAGGCACAAGAAGGCTGAGTCTAGAACTTAGATTTTTGAGGGAACCCAGAAGTATTTTTTTCTGTCTGGGGGGCTAACTTTGCTCCAGAGGCTGAGGCCATGCCCACACCGATGAAACTGGCTGGTCAATCCAGTGGCTGTGTGTCCCAGATAATCAAGTCTATACCTATCCCCTGAGTCATTCTCACTTTTTCATCACTCGGTAATTACACAACAAGTGCAATTTGCTTTACTAATAATAGGTCAGCGCAGTTAGAACGAGCAAGTTCATTGTGTAGGCAGGAATGAATGTTTCCATGACAGTAAGCTTTCCTTGTTACACCACTCGCTGCTGCAACTCTCTCCTGATTTAAGGGACTCATCTATTCACTTAAGCATTTTTCAAGCTGGGTCCTGTACTAGGTATTTGAGATACAAAGACTCCCAAGGCTCTCAGGACATCAAAGTCTGTGGACAAAATTTCAGACTTACAGAAAAGTTGTAAGACTAGTACAAATAATTCCCATAATCTTGTATCCAGATGTACCAGTGTTTACACTTTACCATATTTATTTTCTTTCTCTCTGCGTACATATATACGTATATATGTTTGTGCCTACACACACATACACACACACAGTTTCACGAACCATTTGAGAGTAAGTTGCAGGTATGTTGTTCTTTGCAAATATCCTAATGTATATTTTTTCATAATCACCAAAATCAGGAAATTAATATTGATAGAGTAAAATGATCTAATCATAGACCTTATTCAAATTTTGTCAACTATCCTAATCATGTCTCTTATAGCTAAAGAAATCCTGGACCATGGGTTGGGGTCAGTTGTCATGTCTCTTCATCTCCCTTAGCCAGCAGCAGTTCCTTATGACATTGACTTTTTTCGATAAGCAGAGGCCAGTTAGTTTGTAGAACGTCCCTTATTTTGGGTTTGTCTGATGTTTTCCTCATGATGACATTTAGTTATACCAGAGTGCTGTGTTCGTTTCAGTGCATAATGTCAGGAGGCACATGATGTCAGTTTGTCTCAACACTGGGCCTTGGAGCTCTTGAACATTTAGATTTGAGGTAGAAGAGGAGGAGCTGACAAATGAGATAGCAAATGTGAGATCCCAGTAAACTAGGAGGAAAACAAGACGAATGTAGTGTCAAGGGGCCAAGAAAGAGGGAGCTGCCAACAGCATCAACTGATGCTGAGAAATTGAGTAAGATGAGGACAGAGAAGTGAGCACGGTAAGTGGGAAGATAGCATTGTTAGTCATCTTGGCAAGAGGTTTCACTAGACTGGGGGCGCCTCCTTTGGAGATGAAGAGAGCATGGGAGGTGGAAAGTGGAGATATCATGTATAGACATCTCAAAGGCAACACTCCCAAACTGATCTATCTCTTGACACTCCCCCCCCCCCCCATATTCCGATCTCTATTGGGGCCCAAGCTAGGAATCTGGGAGACATTCTCAAATTCTTCCTTTCCTTCAGACCTCATATGCTTTTATTTATAAAGTCATCTCCATTTCACCTCGTAGATACTTATTTCGTCTTCTTTGCTTCATGCCTGTTTCCCCAGTATAGGCCCTTGCTACCTCCACTATTTCCAATCTATAATAATGAAAGCATAATATGCTAATTAGATCTGACATTCCTGACGAAGCCGATGTGAAGCTGGATGTGAGGGCGGAGCCCCTTGCACGAATTTTGTGCATTGAGCCTCTAGTATTTTATAGTCCTCATGGTTATTCAACCTCTAACCTTGTCACCCTCGAAATTCTGTTGGCAAAGCCTGGGGACAACCAGAAAAAGGGGAGGGGGTCAGGTTGTGTGGCCAGATTGAATTTTTAAACACACAGATCTTTCATTCTTGCTGCTCTGCTCTAAATCCTTGCATGGCTTCTCATGGACCAGGTTTAGTGTTTTCTACTCCCAGATCAATACGCACATACTCCCCCCTCCCCCGCCCCAGTCCTGTTTTATGTTGGCATCTTTATTATCCCTCCTAACCGTCTCCCCCAACAGCCCCCTCAAACAGGCACCATTTCTTTGCTTTCTTACTAATCCTGGCTTAGACATCCACTTCAAGGGCTTCAGCGCTCCCCAGCCTCTCCGCTGCCACATTCCTCCAAGGCTGATTAAACCAGTCACCTGGTCTCCCTTTCCCAGATGGTATCCCCAGGCATTTTAATAGAAGGTAGTGCTCCTTTCTGTCGTCATTCTCATTACATTCATCCATTCCTCATGCTGCTTTCCAAGTATCAGTGTCTGTTGACCTCTCCGTGAACCCTGAGGTCTGAGACTAGCGCGGGAGGCACTAAGTCGAGTCTGTATCAGAGCAGCCGACGGGGCTGCGGGGAGCCATGCTGCCCGAGCGTGGCGCGCGGGTCGGTGGGCAGGAGCCGGGCGCTGAGCGGCTGGACGGGGCCCCCTCTCCCCCGGGGCAGAGGCCGGTCTGCAGTGGGTGCACCTGTAAGCAGGTCGGGAAACCGCAGCACACGCGGTAAGCGCCGGAAGGCGGGGGGCAGACGCCCCAGGGACCGCAGCCCCGGAGACACTCGCTGCCCAGCGAGCACACACCCACACCCCGCCTCCCGGGCTCCCCCGCCGGCCCCGCCCACCGCGTGATCACGTGAGCACAGCCCGGCTGACTTCCGCGGCGTCACGTGAGCGGCCGCGGTCACGTGCCCTCCGTCTTGCCGGGGCTCTGGCCTGGGCGACCGTGTGAGGTGCCCGGGTTGCCGCCGCTCTCGCTTCTCGGTCTCCCGCGGGCGCCATGGAGGAGGAGGAGGAGGAGGCGCGGGGGCTGCTGGCCGACGGCCCCGACGAGGCCGGGAGAGATGCCCCCGCCGTCCCCGGGGCGCTGCCCGCGCTCTGCGACCCCAGGCGCCTGGCGCACCGGCTTCTGGTGCTGCTGCTGATGTGCTTCCTCGGCTTCGGTGAGCTGCCCGGCCGGGGCGGGCGGGGCGGACCATCAGGAAAACCGCGACCATCCCCCTCGGAGCCCTGAGATCCGCTCACACCGGGGCCACCGGGCCTCCGCGCAGCCGCTGGGTCAGCGCCTGGGCCCCCCTCCTTTCCCCTGGGCGCCCCCATTCAAATCCGTGGCGTCCAGAGGCGGGGTCAGGGGCTGCGCTGGGCGAGCGGTGGCCCTCGCTACTGCTGGGTTCCCAGCATCTCACTCCGGAGCCGCAGACCGACGGGATCTCCAGGCCAAGTGCCCTCTCCCGGCGTCTTGTGCAGAAACTTTGAACTGCCTCTCTTCCCTCCGCATGGGAAAGACTTTTTAAAAATCAGGAATTCCGTGGGTAGCGTCATACAGTTTTCTCCCGCTTTTGGGACTTGAGGGTGGCTCGCTGGTGGCTTCAGCGAGTAGCTGTGTCCTTCCTCTCCGCCCGGCCACTGCGCAGCCCTCGTGCTGGGTTGGGCTTGCGGTCTTGGCGGTGGTTGGTTTCACTTAGGCAATCTGAAGGCAGTTTTTTGAGATAATTTTTGAAATACCGTCCCGTGTTCCAGCAGCTGACTTATTCAGCAACTTTTCAATGTCACTATTCGTTTGGTATGGAAGTCACAGTGTGTTTTCAGGGCGCCCACCGGAGCCGGTGTAATCAACAAGTGTTGGAGCCTTATGGCGGGTGACTTGAGGCTCCTGCTGCGATACCTAAGCGGGCGTGGAGGATGCTCTGGGCTTTGGTTTCTTTGCCAGTCTTTTTGAGCCCCCCACCCCCATCCTTTTAAAAAAAAATTGATTTGTTGTTCCAGCTACCCACACATTCATTGGTTGCTTCTGGCAGATGCCCTGACCAGAGATCCAACCCGCAACCTTGTGAGCAACCTGGCCACTCCCTTTTTTGGAAAGAGATGCCCATCCATTAACTCTAAATCATGATACCGGTACCCCTTACAATGGCGATTAAAGCAGGAACCACAAGTTGCTGGTTTAGGAACAAAAAAGAACAACACAAAACACTTACAATGATCTCTTTTGAAGTAGACAGGTCATTTTTGGTAAATTATGGCTATTTGCCTGGGTTTCAAAAGTCAGATTCTTACCCTTCTAAGGACAATTCCACCCCCCCGCCCCCGAATCTGTACTTTCTAATATGTACTTTTAGAGAGAGTGGGGAAGTGGAGGCAGTATTATCTTGAAGCCTACCATAAATCTGTCAATTGTAGTACTTTAGGAATAAAGCTCAGTGAATGAATGTCAAACCTCTCTCCACTTCTCTCTTATCTGTCAACAGATATTTTTGTGTCTTTAATCCTTTAGAACTCTCTTTTATTTCTCTTCACTCCTGGCACTGTGTTTGCTGAGTTATTATATTTAGAGCAATCTGTTTATAGAATTAGAGCTCTTGTTTCAAATATTAGAGTAGTTAAACTCCATTCCTCTGCTCTCAAGGTAAATAGTGATTTCAGGTAACGTTACCAGGAAACTGCTGACAAAGTTTGAGAAATTTTTAGTGTGTGTGTTTTCATAATTTTAAATAAGGAAAATGTAGTGCTTCATGAAGATGCCAAGAAAGTAATAGATATATGAAGCATCATGAAAATAAAATGGAAGAATAATTAGTTGTTAACTTCATGGTTCAGGTCCCCAATACTTGCTGTATATCAGTGGTTCCCAACGTGGGGCACACACCCCACAGGGGGGCAATTTGATTTTTAAGGGGGGCAATTTGAGAATGAGTTACTAACAGTGAATTTTTTGTATTTCTTATGGTCCTAGGGGGCCTCACATACAGTATCCTGTATAATAAAAGCCTCATATGTTAAATGTGCTGTTGACAGGTCAGCCATTCAACCAATCAAAGTGTAATATGCTAATGATATGCTAAGGCCACTCAACTGCTTGCTATGACATGCACTGACCACCAGGGGGCAGACAGTCAACTGGTCGACCGATTGACCAGTTGCTATGATGTGCACTGACCATCGGGGCACACGTTCCAACCAGTAGGTTAGCTTGCTGCTGGGGTCTGGCTGATGAGGACTGAGCAAGAAGGGCCAGACATGCCCTGGAGCACCCTCACGGCCCCTCCCCGGCTAGCCAACCTCCTGCATCTCTCCCCAGCTTCAATAGTGCACTGGTGGGATCCCTCGGCCTGGCCTGCGCCCTCTCGCAAGCCGGGACCCCTCAGGGGATGTCAGAGAGCTGGTTTCAGCCCAATCCCACAGGGAGAGAGCACTGCTCAGCCAGAAGTTGGGCTCACGGCTGGCGATCGCAGTGGTGGTGGCAGGAGCCTCTCTTGCCTCTAAGGATGTTCGACTGGTGGCTTAAGCCCACTCCCCCTGATGGGCCTAAGCCATCAGGCAGACATCCCCTGAGGGGTCCCAGACTGCTAGAGGGCACAGGCTGAGCTGAGGGACCCCCCCCCCCCCCCATCAAGTGCATGAATTTTGTGCACTGGGCCTCTAGTATAAATATATTGTGACATATTTATGTATTTCAGTTCTCTATTATATGTTTTGAGACTTTATTTGCTATTTTTTCATATCAATTCATATTATTGTTATTATTTTTTAAAAATTTCTTAGTGATTTCTTCCTCAGTACTTCAACTGTCCTTTTGTTCTTTTAATTTTCTCTTTCATGGATTCCATGTTCTTTGGAAGCCTGTTTAGACCAAGTTAATTGCCTTTTAGGCTTCCTTCACATGAATAGGAGTTCACTTTTTGAATCATAAGAATTCTATGTTTTGGGGGGAGGGGATCATCAGGATTTTAGAGATGCTTAGGTGGGGCATGGCCACAAAAAGGTTGGGAACCACTGCTGTATATGCTGGCTAATAATTTGTAAGTGATTTGACATGTGTTCTCTGGATTATTTGGCTACAGCTTAGAAAATAATGATGGGCAGGGAAAAGGTTCAAAAAAGTTTCCATAGTGTCAGTCCTCGAACCTCAAGTATAAACATTTAAAAATCACCATTTGAGTAGTAATTACAAGTTGAAACTATTATGTGGATAATATTTGTGCTTAGAAAATATTTGTTCTTTCTTTTTTCTAGGCAGCTATTTTTGCTATGATAATCCTGCTGCCCTTCAGACTCAGGTTAAACGGGTAAGTTGATTTTTCACCTTTGTTTGCTTTCGGGAAGGTGTATTTGTTGAGGCTTCATTAGCTCTCAGGTTGCCTAGTCTGCAACAGTCTCCAGTGAGTCCATTTTAATATCTGTAGTCACCAAGGAGTGTTTGTGAGTTGGAATGAGTGGTCACAAAATTCGTTTATAGCACTCATGTGTAACTTGATATTGTTTCACACTCAGATAAATAATTATGTGCTATTTCCTCAGTATTACCGAAAGTATTAGGAGACTTTTGTTTGCCTTCCACTCTCCCTTGGAGTAATCACCTGAATGACAAATGATTTGCTATTACGTTTTGTTGTTTTTAAAATGTGGATACTGATTGCAGAGGATTGTCCACATTGGTTTTGTAAAAATGAATTTGATAGTTCCAATTTCTTGTGCATTTTGATAGTCTCTTTTCTTTGTCTTTGGACAGGGAGAAATGCATAGATTGGCCCTTCACATTCTAGAATGAAAGGGAAAGAAGGTACGAGTTAGTAGGGGGAGGCTGATTATTTTTTCCATTTGGTGGGGAGCCCCAGTGCAGTTAGTATAGGGCAAAGAGAAGATAGATATTTGGGCAGATGCAGACAGAGGTGGTCTCCATAGTGGGGGATCTGGAATGGCATGCTGACCCAAGAAGGTCCCAGATGTGACCTTTTTCTCAGGCAGAGGCCATAGCTGCCATGAGAAACCAAAGCAGTTCAGTGACTTCAAATGGTTAAGAAATTCCTGCCTTACACAGAAAAAAAAAAGTTTTAATTTGTTAGTTACTAATTTCAACTATTTGGAAAAAATAATTTTTTTTTTTTTCATATAGGATATGCAGGTGAATACCACGAAATTCATGCTGCTGTATGCCTGGTATTCTTGGCCCAATGTAGTTTTGTGTTTCCTGGGTGGCTTTTTGATAGACCGAGTATTTGGAATACGGTAAGCTTGAAAAAAATATTTCACCTATAGCAAAAATCTGATTATTAGGAAAACACAGAACTAAATTAAATTTCTAGAAAGAACTGAATAAGATTCTGTATTGCCGTGATAATCTGCTTTAATATTTATTTAAAGATATTTTTATGTCTCTGGAATTGGTTTTTGAAAGTAGGCTGGTATTTCAGTTAAGGTTGGGGCTCATGAAATAAGGTAGCTCAGGTATGCCCCCATTTGGGATCAGGCAGGCCACGGTCCGAATCCCATTACTGCCACTTGCTCAGTTTCCAACTCTCCAAGCTGTTCCTGGCTTTCTGAGCTCCAGTTTCCTTACTGGTAGGATATGGATAATAATCCCTGCCTTGCAAGGTGGTTATGAGGATTGAGATGGATGTACAGTAACCAGCACATCTGTAGTATTTGCCTCTCCCTATTGAGACTTTCCCTTTCTGCTGTTCTTAGGGTTGAACTTTGTGACCACTTCTGTTAGATACTGAGGAAGGAATCACACTACAAGCTTTGTTACTTTTCATTTTTATGATTGTAGGTGTGTTGTTAGTGGAGGTTTTAAGAGGGGTGTAGACTGGGAATATTTTCAGGAGACAGAGGGCAAAATGATGAAGGGTCTCCCAACCATGTCTGGTGGAAAAGAATTGAAGAAACTGAGTGTTTAGACTTGGGGACTAACTTTAAAACATTTTGAAGAGTTAGGGTATAAAGGAAGAATTACGTTTATTTTGCTTGATCTACAGGGATAGAATTAGCTGGAAGCTGCAGGAGGATAGATTCCGCTTCGTATGTTACAGACCTTGCTCACGTAGGTTGACAGGATGGGCCATGAATTGCCTTGGGGCCATAGTGGGCTTTCCAGTGCTGAGTGCGGTGTGGCCATTTCACCAGGTGGAGAGAGGGCTTGAGTTTCGGAAGGACGTTTACTCCTGTGCTCGTTAAGGCTTTTCTAACATAGGCATGTTATTACTCTGGGGAAACATTAATCAGATGTTCCGAGTGTAGAATCTTTGAGTGAACTGTATTAACATGGTTGATATTTGTCATTTAAAAAAGAGAGGGGTCAAAGAAAACATGACTGAAAGATGTGGTGACTGACATACTCTTAATTCAAATTCTCTCCCAACAGATGGGGCACCATTATTTTTAGCTGTTTTGTTTGCATTGGACAGGTAAGGAAGGCGAAAACATTCATTGAGTAAGTGATAGTGCCGTGAATTCTTTTCTTATTCTGGCAAAGATGTTTTTAATGAATGCCTAACTGAATTAAGCAACGCCCACAAATGCCCATATAGTAGAAGGCATAATTCATTTTAAGGCTTGAGACAGATGAACATTAATGTTTTTGTTTTTTTAAAAAATATATTTTATTGATTTTTTTACAGAGAGGAAGGGAGAGGGATAGAGAGTTAGAAACATCGATCAGCTGCCTCTTGCACACCCCCTACTGGGGATGTGCCCGCAACCAAGATACATGCCCTTGACCGGAATTGAACCTGGGACCCTTTAGTCCGCAGGCCGACGCTCTATCCACTAAGTCAAACCAGTTAGGGCGAACATTAATGTTTTAATTTCACAGATTTACTAACAAGGAATACTAAAATTATGGTAGAAGCTGTGAGTCATCATAAGTTACTTATTTCTCTTGAATACCTTTAATTAACTTTTTAATTGATTCTATGTTATATTCTATATTATAGGTTATTTTTGCTTTGGGTGGAATATTTAATGCTTTTTGGCTGATGGAATTTGGAAGGTTTGTGTTTGGGTAAGTTATGCATAATTTCATTTGTCCTAATATATTGTTTTTAGTGTTCAGCTATCAGTTTATTAAGGATTTAAAAAATATATTATTGTCTCTTATGGAGAATTACTTCAAGTCCTTGAAATGTAGCCACAGATACACAAGACTGTTTATTGGTTGTCTTAATTTTCCTTTAAAGTAAGTAACAATTTTGAGTGACCATAGTTAATTTAACTCTGTGTGGGTTTGAATATTAGATAGTTCTCTAGAAATGATGTTTTTCCTAGGTGTTTTGCTGTTCTGATATATTGAAGACTATGATTTAAACCTCATTTGTAGTTGATAGTGTAGACCATCAGTTTCTAGGTTGGTGATTCACGGATAGTTTGCTGTTTCTTAGTGGCTAAGCACAGGTCCTTTTGAACCTGTTGAAAAGGCTTGAATGAACAAAATACCAATAGCCTTCATGAATTTCAGTGTTGTTCAGTAAGCCCATTCTGAGTCCAGCCTTGGGTTTCCTAACCCAGATGAAATAACTTATTTAGTTTTTAATTTAAAAGCACAATTCATTCAATATTTTCATTTGTACCAAGGACCTGTAGACTCGTGACATACTCCAAAAACTGTTCTAAGGGAGAGAAAAGGAAACAAAATGTATATAAAAATAAAGGATTCATATGGAACTGTGGTCAGAAGTGGCTTCATGGACGGAGTGGGCTTTGATATCAGTGTAGGGTTTGGATAAGCAGAAGAGAGGGAAACTGTTTTTGAACTAGGACGGAGAGGTGAAGAAGGCTCAGAGTTAGGATATAGAAGAGAAGCTGAAGGCCTGGGTGTGGGGCTGGTCAATGTGTAGAACTTACAGAAAGAAAGTAGGAGAATGTTACATATGGAAGGTATGCACCTGAAAAGTGAATTTTTGTGTTTTCACAAAGCATGGCTCACTCTTCACATGAACATTTAAAAAAATATATTTTTTTTATTGATTTCAGAGGGGAAGGGAAAGGGAGAGAGAGATAAAAACATCAATGATGAGAGAGAATTATTGATCAGTGGCCTTTGCATGCTTCCCTCTGGGAATCGAGCCCACAACCCGGGCATGTGCCCTTGACCGGAATCAAACCCGGACCCCTTCAGTTCACAGGCCGATGCTTTATCCACTGAGCCAACCAGCCAGGGCTTCACATGAACATTTTTATGTCGCATAGATGGTGATGGGTAACCCAGAGTCCTTTTCTTGCCTGTCATGGTTATTATCGCAGGACATCAGATTCCCCGAAGCTTCGCAGTGGTCTGTGTGGGTCAGGAATTTGGACAGGCTACAGCGTGGACAGCTTGTCTGGGCACCTGCTGCCTGGAGCCTCAGCTGGAAAGCTGCATGGACGGCTCCGGGCTGGAGTCATCTGAGAGCTCGTTGATTCACTTGGCTGGCACCTGGCTGGGGCAACTTGAAGACTTGCAGTGCCAGCTGCAGTGCCTGAGGGTGGCCTCTCCGTGTAGCATGGCTTGGCTCTCTCACCGCATGGTGAACTCAGGGTAGTTGGACTTGTTACAGGGTGACTCAGGGCTCCATGTATGAGTGTTTGATGAAAAAGCAGATTCATCTTCTATGACCCAGTCTTGGGTCACACAGCGTTACATTTACCATAGTCTATGGTGGATTCAGGGGAGGAGGCAGCGACACCACCATCTATAACTTTTATCATCTTCTTATGGACAGTTAGAGGGGTGTCAGAGCTTTAAACCTGCTGCTGCTGACTGTGGTTTTTCTTCAAAAGCTTGACTTTTCTTCCTTTCCCCACTTTTAGGATTGGTGGGGAGTCCTTAGCAGTTGCCCAGAATACATATGCTGTGAGTTGGTTTAAAGGCAAAGAACTGAACCTGGTGTTTGGACTCCAACTTAGCATGGCTAGAATTGTAAGTACGGCAAAGCTAATGAAGCCAAATAGGAAGCACAGGATTGAATATCACAGGGATCTCTTAAAAATTACAGGATGAAGGGTCGTGTATGACAGATTAGGTATTGATTTTTTAATATATTTCCGTAGACCACAGTACATGTACCTTACTTTAAGGCATTTCTAACTTCCGTTAGAAACAGTCTAACATGGCTAAATGAACATTCATTAGTTCAGAGAATCTGAGCATTGGAATGGATCTTAGCAGGTTTCATGCTCTAATGTCTTATCCATTTGGGCATCCCTGCTATGAAAGTCCTCACATACGGTCATCTCCTGGCTCGCTTGCCTGTTTTCAGTGATGGAAGCTCACTGTGTGATGGGGCAGCCCATCGACTTCAGTTGACTTTATGAAGTTCAAGTTCACATAGAGGTGAATCTGCCTGCACAAGTAGCTTTTACTGATTGCTCCAAACTTGCCCTCTGTAGTTAATGTCTACCTCCTTGCTGTGCACCAGCATTTTGCTTATGAAGACAGCTCTTGAGTTCTTGGTCAGACAGGCTCATTTCCTGTGGTTGGCTGTTCCTTATGCCTGGATTGCTGTTCCCCCAGATGTCCTCACAGCTAACTTCCTTCAGGCTTTTACTCCAAAGTCACATTCTCGGGGAGGCCTCCACTTCTTTATATTCTCCTTCCCTGTTTTATATGTTCCCCCTTTTTTTTTCAAGCATTTTTAAGCACTATTTAATATACTATATAGTTTACCTCCTCTACCCACCCCACTAAAGCGTAAGCCCTATGAGAGCTAAAATTTATTTTTTGTTCTGTTCCTTATGGTTTTTCTGATACCTAGAACAGTGATGGACATAAAATTAGGGCTCAGTAATTGCTACATGAATGAATAAGCGAATGAGGATGTTATCTATAATTTTTACCATCTTCTTATGGACAATCAGAAGACGCATTCTTTTTCAGATGTCAATTCCAGGAAGAGCTGTGCTTTTTCTGAGCTAAGGTTTTTTTTGTCATCAGTTCCCTGTGAATTTTGTAACTCGAGTTTCATTTTTTGTTTAGGCTACTAGGAAGTTACAAATGTACTGTGCTATTTTGAATACTAGGCATTTTCTATAAATTAGCATTTTTTGGTATGTAGTAATCTCATCTGTGGCTTTACTTTAGTTTTCTCCTTTCTAATATTTTTAAACAATTTTACCTCTGTTTAATCTGAGTCCTATATATCTATTCTCTAAGCCACCTCACATCCTAGTTTTTGAACAAGGCAACCTATATAGAAGATATAGGTTGATTTTTCCCCCCTCTCTTGCAGGGAAGTACAGTAAACATGAACCTCATGGGATGGCTGTATTCCAAGGTTGAAGCTTCGTTGGGTTCTGCTGGTCACACAACCCTTGGAGTCACACTTATGATTGGTTAGTGAATCCTGATGTCCCACGTTCTGTCTCCTCTGAACACGTCATAGGAAGTATCTCGGCAGAGAGGAAGGAACCCTGGAGTCAGGGTTAGACCACGTTGGTTATAATTTTGCCTGCAAAATTCATGAGTTACTTGACCTGATTAGATACAGCGAGGTGTTCATGCTTTTGTTTTCATTTCATGTTCTTAAAGAAAAGGAGGATCTTGTCCTATTCTTGTCTACTTAAGCATTGTCCTGATGATTAACGGAGATTATGTATGTGAAAACTCTGAAACCATCAGGAATTTAGCAATGTAGAGCTTAGATTTTGTAGAGATGATACAGTGTGGTGGGAAATCCACTAAGTTGGGGGTCAGGAGCCTGGGTTCTAGTCCTGGCTCTGACAGGTCAGTCACCCTGGACAAGGAAGGTAACCTCTGTGTCTCATTTTTCTTTTCTGTGAGATTGCGGGTATTGGGCCAAAACTGTACAGGTTCCTCCTGGCCCTAAGTTCTCTTAGCTGAGGCTCCACCTGCTGATGGCTGGGCGGGTCACTGGGAAGCGAATGGATTCCACCACCGGTGCTTTTTCTCTGAGCAGTGAGCTTGTCTACCTGAGCCCCATGATGTGAAGAGGGCTGCTTACAGAGCCCTTGAGTGACCTGTGAGGTGGGGTGAATGTCCTGTGCCATCTTTCATTCCTTAGATTTCCTTGATACAGCCTGGTAAAAAGAGGACAGTGGAGTGGTAATCCTAAACAGGAGACTCGTACCTAGAGACTCCTCCTCCTCCCACGTCTCCTCAAATCCTTTGCCTTACTTAAACCCTCTTTCTTACTCTAAATGCTCTTTAGTATTTCTTCTCGTTCCCTCCATGATGCAGAGTTTGAGAATGTTAAAGAATTTTAGAGCCAGAAAAGACCTGTGCCATTATGAATCAAAGTCTCTTATTTTACAGTTGGGGAAATTTAAGCCCAGAGAGGTTAAGCTCTGTGTCTAAGATCATTCAGCTTGTTAGTGGCAGAAACAGAACTAATGTCTACTGTTATTTCAGCTTTTTCAACTGGACCATATGTCAGCCAGTTAAAGATGCATTTATTTTACTAAACTTTTATTTTTTTTTAAATCCTCACATGAGAATATGTTTATTGATTTGAGAGAGAGAGAGAGAGAGAACGAAGGGAGGGAGAGAGAGAGAGAGAGAGAGAGAGAGAGAGATAAAGAGAGAAACATGGATTAGTTGCTTCCCATATGTGGAATCTGAAACCTAGGAATGTGCCCTGACCAGGAATCGAACCTGTAACCTTTTTGGTGTATGGGACACCACTCAACTAACTGAGCCACCCGGCCGGAGCTACTAAGCTTGTTTTTAAAATTCTTGACAAGTGTAAACTGGATTAATTATCTGATTCACAGTAGTAATATGAGGTCAGCGTTAGTGAGTAATGCTGAATATGCATAGGAAAGAGAGTCTGAGTGAGCCGTGCGTGGGAAGGTGGGGCCCCCAGGCTGCCAGAGGTTAGGAGCAAGGGTGATGGACTTTGGGAAGGAATCAGAAGGAAAATGAGGTGATCACGGAATCAGACTTTGCTTTTATAGCCCCCCCTCCCCCGACATCCATTAACAATTGGTGCTTAGACTGAATTAAGAAAGTAGGACTAACTTGCTAGCTGGTTATCAGCTTTCTTCCATTTGTATTCTGCATTAGAAGAGTGGACTAGTTTGTTCTAATCTTTTCCATCTATTCTCCAACCTTCTACTGGGAAATAATATAGTAATAGTGACTACTGTTTGTTGAATGCTTACCGCATGCTCTTCCTTCCCTTCTCTCCTCACTTGTAATTGTGGGTTTTCTTACATGTATCGAAATACTGTCCCCTTTGGTTGCTAAGTTTTTCGGCTGTTAATGTGATGTGCTGTGTTTTAAGGAACCTTCAGTCTGGCTCTCTTGTAAAAATCTCTCTTTTTTTTTTTAATTACAGGGGGTATAACCTGTATTCTTTCACTAATTTGTGCCTTGGCCCTTGCTTACTTGGATCAGAGAGCAGAAAGAATTCTTCATAAAGAACAAGGAAAAACAGGTGAGTCTCAATGCGAGAAGAGTGGGACTTTGGGGAATTACGGCCTCTTTGAAATAATGTACAATTATGCAAGTTGCTGATGCAGTGTTGTAAACCCAGTGAGGCTTAAAACATGTCTTTTGATCTCTTATTTCCAAATCTATTTCTATTTGTCTAAATTTTGGGGTACATGTTCCCCCTTATATGTTCTTTGTGTATTTGCAAAATGACGAGTATTCCTCATCATTAGGTAGGTAGATACTAATCTTAGGTTTTGCTTTTTCTCATGTCTTTTTAAGTTATCCCAGAAACTATGTCCCAGTTATTTACTGAGAAAGTGTTTTTCGACTGAATTGCAGAGGTTAATCACATGATCAATGAAAAATGATCTTCTTATGTGAAATTATACTGATGCCTCTTCCCTTTCTTGTCTAAGGTGAAGTTATTAAGCTAACCGACGTGAAGGACTTCTCCTTGCCCTTGTGGCTCATATTTATCATCTGTGTCTTCTATTATGTGGCGGTGTTCCCTTTCATTGGACTGGGGAAGTGAGTATTCTCTAGCATTCCACTTCTGCTGACTAAATTATAATGAGATTCCAATCACATAAATGTAATTGTTTAAGCTGTTAATCTTGCTTCTCTGCTTATAGTTTATATATACACAGGAATTGTTTCATATCCTGGGATACAACTGATTTTCTTAGCTTAAGGTTTAGTATTGTTTAATATTTTTTGAAGAAATACCTAATAACAGTTTTTGATTCAAAATACTGGTTTATTTTACTGCTTGATTTTAGGTTAGATTTTTTGAAATTTCCTCTTTATTCCTTGGTTAGGAAGCTTCTTATTGAGAATGGAGACAGCATACTGGCTTATAGTGATTGGGCATATTTTTATTTCTTAGGACTGTAATTCCTCCACATTCAAATTCAGGATTCAAATCAAATTTTTCTTGCTTTATCTTCTACCTCTCTGTCTTTTTTCTTTGGCAGCTGCTTAAACAGAACAGTGTGTGAGTGTGAATGTGTTTATGGGGGTGTGTGTTTATAATAAAATCCTTAAAATTCAGGTTGTAATTCTAAATAATTTGAGACAAGAACCCTATGCATTATATAGCAAAAAACCTGGTCAGTACAGCTTTTACGGAAAAGAAGCTCTCTTAATCCCCTGTGGTAGTGCATTGGTTTTCTGAACATTTGTGTGTACTGTTTGCAGTATATGTAAATAGGTGAAAAAATAGGCATCAGTATATTTTATTTAGTCAGTGAAATATTTATATAAACACTAAAGTTTTAGCCAGTTACTTGAATGTGAATAATTTCAAATAAGGTGGGAAAATAGTATCAAGATGAAAAAGTTGACTAAACTTAGAATTATTGTATTCAGTTTTTATTCTGCCTTTATTAAAAAACAAAACAGAAAACAGAGTAGTTCTCTCTAAAGTGCTTATTTCTCTCTCTCTTTATTTTAGAGTGTTCTTTATAGAGAAATTTGGATTTTCTTCCCAGGCAGCAAGTGCTATTAACAGGTATTTCATTAATTCCGTAAGTGCTTATTGTGTGCCTAGTGTGGGTCTTTAATTATAACCAAATGTTATAAGACATATGTGATGTAACATCCACAGTGTGAAATCAAAATTAAATTGGGACTTGATCCTGGGTGGCCATCTTTGCATTAATGGAAAACCAAAGAAGTGTTGGACCACTCTTTATATCTTTATATTCCTATTTACCAATGACCATTTTAGAAGATGGTTAAACTGAATGTGCTAGGGTTTGCTTTGCATAATGGATTTAGGGACTTGGATTTTTTTTTTTTGGTAGCTGGGATATATTTCATTAAATAATACCTTTTATATTCTCTGGGCAGTGTTGTATATGTCATATCAGCTCCCATGTCCCCAATATTTGGGCTCATGGTGGATAAAACAGGGAAGAACATCATCTGGGTTCTGTGTGCAGTGGTGACCACCCTTGCTTCCCACATGCTGCTGGCCTTCACGCTGTGGAACCCTTGGATTGCTATGGTAATGTGGCTGTTCACACCTGGGGGGCTTGGGGCTTCAGGGAGGACCCTGTAAATTGCATGTCAGGAGCCACTCAGCTCCTCTGATAGCAGTGCTTTGTGACAGTGGAGAAAACAATGAGTTGATTTCAGTGTCTACAAAATAACTACTAGTATTTTTAAAGTGCATAAATATTAATTATTAATGCAGTGGGTATTTTTAATTTCATTTGACTTATTTAATAGGGTAACCTCAATGCCAAAATAGTATCTGAAATAAAATAGTCTTTTGAAAGCCAAAGTGCTTATTAATTCCATTTATTTTTCTGTACTTCATGAAAAGTTGTCCTTCCATTATAGGTGGCAAAAAAAAACTATCGGCCCAATATCCATGATTTCACATCCTTTTGTCTTTGACGTTTAGCAGGTCAAAAAGTGATAAGGAATTCATCAAATTTTTGTGATTGTTCTTTGGAGTGTCATTTTTAAGACCACAGGGTGAAGTGCTGTTTTCCTTTCCTGTAATAAAAGAATATCTTAAAAAAAATATATATATGGCGGGGCAAAAGTAGGATCACAGTTCTTATGGAAAATAATACAATAATTAAATAATAATACAAGAGTAAACTCTGTTTCGTGCACTCACAATTGTAAACTTCCTTTTGCCTCTGTGCACTAGGTAAGAATTCGGTAGGACAGGTTCCTAGAAGTAGAAATGCTATAGTAGAGGCTTTGCACAGTTAACATCTTGGTAGACATTCAGTAGAGCTCTATCAGTAATATAAGAATGTATTTGTTTTTAGTGTTCTTGTCGTTGTTGGATATTGGCATTATTTTAATCTTTACTCACATGATAAGTGTAACTCTTATTTTAATTTAAATGATAAAGTTCCCTTTTTAATTGAAGAAAAATGATGTTGCCTTGGTTGTTTAACTTGAGATTCCTAATAAATATTGGAAAATTAGCTTGTCTAAAACATTGGCAACAATTTTTTACAAATTAGCTTTGTTTTCTTTCTTGGTTCTTGACTACCCTGGGCCCAGGCAGTTATGTATATATATAAATAATGTGATTAAGACAGTGTGCATGTATTTTCTCACTAGAGGGATACTTCTAAGGGAGGGCCAGGACATTTTTGGATTAAATATGAGTTTTAACCTGATTATAATAACATTTGCATGAAGATTCATATGTTAGCTAATATGCACTCATGCTAATCTGCATCAAAGGAAAGTCACTTTGGTTAGTATAAGACTTGTACTCTTTTCTGTATCACTTTCTATAGAGTCTCCTGGGACTCTCCTATTCATTGCTTGCCTGTGCATTGTGGCCAATGGTGGCGTTTGTAGTTCCTGAACATCAGCTGGGAACTGCATATGGCTTGTAAGTATTTGCACCGGGAATCATGTGATATCTCTCTGCTGTACCAACTTATTATCATATGAAACTCCAGGTCTCCTGAATCTAGTCGTCTTTAGGCTTCTGGGACAGCTCTAAACCTGGAAATAACTAAAAAATTCAGTTAATCTGTTTATGCTTAACTTGGAGCAACGAAAATGCTCCAGCAAGGGAGCGGGAGGCGAGCTAACCCAGAGAGGTAATTGCTGCCATTATCACCCCACTGCCTGTGTATCTGAGGGCTTCTAGTGAGAAGTTGAGTTCTGGTTTGTATTCACTTGGTTTTGAGTTCATAGTGCACTTAATAAGGCAAGCTCCCCTACCTTTGAGCATGAAGTTTAGTAGAGGAAACAGTCATGGGATTTAAAAAAATCCCTGGTTGAAAATGTCTCAACACTAGTACCATGTTGTTTGTAGATGTTGATATTTATAGTGAATTGTTCCTCTGTGAAGACTTGAAATTGAAATGTGTTTTTATATTCCTTCGATTGCAGCATGCAGTCCATTCAGAATCTTGGTCTGGCGATCATTTCTATCCTTGCTGGCATGATACTGGATACTCGGGGATATTTGTTTTTAGAAGTTTTCTTCATTGCCTGTGTGTCTTGTAAGTGTGCCATGTGGCAACATTTGTTTACTTTCTTGTAATCTGTAGCAGAGTGTTGTTATTTCCGCTTTTAGGTGTTATTGTTACTTTCTGTTTTCCCTTCTTTTAAATCAAATATCTAAGATGCAGCTCTCAGATTTGCCCGATTCTTAGCCTGTGCATCAGAGCTTCCCAGCTGGTGACTTTGTAGTTCTCTGAAGATTCACAGGCATTTTTCAGGAGATTCCTATTCTTAAAGGCAGCAGTAGAATATGCGTTATCTTCTGTTTTAAATATTTATTTAAAAAAAAATTTACTCCTTTAAAGTAGAACCCTTTGAAGGGTCCTAGGTGTGACTATATGGATATATGTGTGATTTAGGTGTGCTCAGGGTTAATTCATCAGGCAGTTTTAAATTATTTTTATTCTTAGTCCTTTTATGTAATTTTTACCTGTAATGATTTGTTGGTTAAAAATAGCATAGAATACAGTTGAAAACTATAAAAATAAACCAGCATTTTTCCTTTGATTGTCTTCATATACACAAATTGTGTTCATCTGAAAAAAATTCTCATATAATATATTAAGATGCCTTTTATACTTTGACAACATGTATTTAAAGAGGCAAATCCCAGTGAAGATATTATCAGGCTTCGTTTTCATTTACAGGGAATAATGACTATCTATACTTGAAGTATGGTGTTTGCAGAGAAATGCTTATGAATATAGCCTGAATACATTTTATCTCATATTTTAGAAATAAGCACACCAAATTTAAAAAAAAGCTTTATTTGTTTTAAGAAAGTGTTTAAGAGTTTAAAAAACGGTCATGAAAGTGTTTTTGTCTATTTTTTTAAAACTAAATATATTTTTATTGATTTCAGAGAGGAAGGGAGAGGGATGGAGAGATACAAACATCAGTGATGAGAGCCAATTGATTGGCTGCCTTCTGCTTGTCCCCTACTGGGGATCGAGCCCACAAACTGGGCATGTGCCCTTGACTAGAATTGAATGTAGGACCCTTCAGTCCACAGACCGATGTTCTATCCACTGAGTCAAACCAGCTAGGGCTGTTTTTGTCTACTTTTAATGCTGCAACATATGGTTTAATTTCAAGCTTCAGTTTCATATTATTTGGTTCCCAAATCAAATAGCACATCATTTTAAAATGTTTTTGTTGCCATGTTAATTTTAAATAAACTAAGTGGGCCTTACCTGTTAAGGTAAAAAACCAGGCATCTGACTTTCTGACGTATGAGCTGGCTCTGGGCTTCTGGGAGTCTAATGACCACATCCTAATGTTTCATTAATTTGTAAAATGGACATGGTATTTTCAGACCTATCTCTCCCCCGCCCCCCCCCCCCCAACCCCGCCCAAAAGATTTATTCTGTTTGGCTCTCTGTAAAATAATAGTCTAGGGGCTGGCAGGAGTTTGGGGGAAGTGCTGGGAAGGACCAGCACTTGTAAGAGAGAGGAAAGAGTGGCAGGGATGACCCATGGGTGGGCCCGTCCCTCTCCTGTGGGTGTCTGCTTCTCCTTTTCTGGCCTTGCCATCCCTGAGCTCAGGCAGCCCCTGGAGAAAATGGTGTATGACTTATTTATAGTGCTTTCAGAAAAATAATGTAAATAGTGATTTTATTTTTAAATTCCAGTTAATAAAGGTTTATTTGATTTGTCTAAGTTTTACTTTGTAATTATGATGACATAGGAATCATTGGGAAAAAGTGCATGTCTTTTAAGGGTCCTGTGTTTTTTCACTTCCAGTGTCACTTTTAGCTGTGGTCTTCCTCTATTTGGTGAACCGTGCCCGAGGTAAGTAGTTCAGGCATTTTCTTCTTAACCCACGATAGATAATCTTGTGGGGTCACTGGGTTGTCTGCATGCCTTTCTAGAAGCCAGCGAGTGTTTTAGCTCTAATATAACGACATTCTGTCCATAGTGATGGAAACATTTCATTATATAACTAGAGGCCTGGTGCATGAATTCATGCACGGGTGGGGTCCCTTGGCCTGGCCTGCGATCAGGGCCATCCGGGGCTGTCTTGCCCAGTCCCCATCAAGGCGGATCGGGGCTGGCCGGCAAGGGAGAGACCGAGGGAGGTTTCTGGCCTCTCGCCCAGTCCCGAATGGCCAGACCCCAGCAGCAAGCTAACCTACTGGAGCATCTGCCCCTGGTGGTCAGTGCATGTCATAGCGACTGGTCGAACAGTCAACCCAACGGTCCTCTGATTGGTCGGACACTTAGCATATTACGCTTTTATTATGTAGGATTATGTATTCTGGACCTTCACGTTCATTAAAATTGTTGTCATGTTCTTTCTGGCCTGTTTAATGTAAGTTTTAGAAAATTTTGGATTTTTAAAAATATATATTTTTATTGATTTCAGAGAGGAAGGGAGAGGGAGAGAGAGATAGAACCATCAATGATGAGAGAGAGTCATTGATCAGCTGCCTCCTGCACACCCACACTGGGGATTGAGCCTGCAACCTGTGCATGTGCTCTGACCGGGAATCGAACCATGACCTCCTTGTTCATAGGTCAATGCTCAACCACTGAGCCATGCTGGCCAGGCTAGATGTTGTTTGTATATTAGCATAAAGAAGCATTTTTTTAAAAATATGTTTTTTTATTTATTTTAGAGAGAGAAGGAAATGTTTCAATGCTCAATCACTGAGCCACACTGACTGGGCCATAAAGAAGCATTTTTTTTTAAATATTTTATTGATTTTTTACAGAGAGGAAGGGAGAGGGATAGAGAGTTAGAAACATCCATCAGCTGCTTCCTGCACACCCCCTACTGGGTATGTGCCTGCAACCAAGGTACATGCCCTTGACCAGAATCGAACCTGGGACCCTTGAGTCCGCAGGCTAACGCTCTATCCACTGAGCCAAACCGGTTAGGGCTAAAGAAGCATTTTTAGAACCTAAAGCCCTTCCTGTGTTATTGTCTTATATTAAAAAAAAAAAAAAAAGTAAATAAATTTTCAGCTGAAATTTTCATTTTAAGGTTGAAAGTGTTTGATATAGAATGAGAAATTGCAGATTTTTTCTTTTGTGAATATATGTGAGCTACATGCATTTGTGCTTTGTGTGTGTGAGTTCTTTATAATTTTAGGTCTTTTCTTTAATTTTTCTAAGTTTTCACTATTACTCAATATCAATACAATGTCCCAATTAAGAAAACCTGAGGTAATACATAAGTTCAAACTTTAAAAAAATGCTAAAGTTAAGGAGTGACTACTTGTATCCTATAAGGATTTAAAAGTAAAAACCATTTTTCTCTTGGGACGGTTCCAGGAGATAAACTATTTTTTTTCTCATCTTTCATAGTATATCAGTGCAAATGTATTTTTTTTTGTGTGTGTGAGTGTGTGTGTGTGCTTGAGCTTGCGTGCATGTTTGAATTTTTATAATAGTTATATTGAAAAGATTTTATGCTTATTTGTGTTTTAGGTGGGAACCTAAATTATTCTGCAAGACAAAGGGAAGAAATGAAACTTTCTCATGCTGAGTAAGTATTGAAAAAGAAAAAAGTTGTCTTTATTTTGAAACTCTTGGACATTAGCATTGTATTTCAAAGTATTAGGATTGGATTTTTAAGAAAACAGTCTTTTTCTTGTGTTTCGAGAGCTAATGATCATCTCTGGAACTATAACAACATTTTTGTTTGTGTCAGAAAATTGTGAAAGGTGGATATCAAGGTCTCAAATGAAGGCAGGGTGGGAGAATTTGGCTTTAAATTGCCTTCTGAGAGACAGAGATGTGTAGTATTTGTAATTTATTGGAGCAAAGGCCTTTGTCCTAAGTTTCTCTGTTGAGCTCACCCTTCTTTTCTCTCTGATGTTTTCTTTTTCTTAACTAGTTGAGATCATTTTTCATCTTTTCTCGGTACTAACATGCTATTCTGTGTTCTTTGACTCATTTGGAACAAATTAAAGTATATAGTGTGTTTTAAGTTAAATTAATTTTTTTCATGAGTATATGCTACCATCTAATAGTGATTCTACATGCTACAACATAATGGTGATTCTATTTCCTATCATTTGTACAACATAATAGTGTATATCATACACTATTTCTATAACATAATAGTGATTCTGTTTCCTATTATTTCTAATTTTTTAGACAGTGAATACTTTTTCACTTTAAAAATTTATTTTTAAATATATACCATTTAATTGTAAGTTTTGTGAATTTTGAATAAGTTAAAATCTGGTAGAACAAGGCTTTTTAGTTCCGGGGGTGATTCTTGATCATGTCAAATTCCCTTTTAACAGAGTAATTGTATTTCTAGAAATACATTTTAAGAAAATAATCAGAAGTGTTGTGAGTTTTAAATATATTTACGATAGTCTGTTTATTATGTAAAAAAATTGGAAATATCCCAAATGTCCCATGATAGGGAAATGGTTAAATATATTATGATACACCCATATAGTATGTTTTTAAAATTATGTTTTAAAAGGACTTTTAAAGTCAGAGATATTTTACATGCTACATGTTAAGTAAGCAAAAGATAAAAATGCAAATATAATATTCTAATTTAATTATTTTTTAAAGTATGCAAACATGAGTATTTCTTAAACCTATTATTTGTCTATAATAGAAAAAATACGAAAATAGGAAAAAATGAAAGAAAAGCCCCCAAATATTAACAGTTCTATTTGAATGATAGGGTTATAAGAGTTTATTTTTTTCTTTGCTTTTCTATATTTTCTAAATTGGTCCTGTGTTACTTTTACAATCATGAGGAGTTAAAAGATTATTCAGCAAAATGTGGACTCTCAGTATTTGGCGCTATGTGTTTTGTAATGCTATGGTTTTTATTCTGTAAGGCAGATGGGGCTTTGTGTTTTTTTTACCCCTTTTTGATAATATATTGCATTCTGTTTTGCAGATGAGAAGTTTAAATGACTGTGTCATGAGAGTGGGCTGCACACATCATTGATCTGAAAACCTCCATTAAAAAATTATATAGAGTTTAGTCAATAGGAAAAATAATGGTCTGGAAAGTTATGTTTATATTTCAAGTACACCTGTTTCTAAGTATATTTGTGAGGACTATTTTACTCTCTGTCTTTTGTGTGTTGCTGAAGAATTTTACTTCAGAATAGGCTAATCAACAGTGAAGTTTAGGAAATTGCTCTGGGACTTGCAGGTGAATTTCAGTATGGACAGTAAATAATGGAGATCATTGGATTTATATTGAGATCATTTTTACAAAGTATATCATAGAGATTTGGCCTTTTCTTTATCTTAAAGCAAAGAATATTTTTTTAAAGCTTTTGAGGGGGTAAAGGGATGTTTTATAATAGTGTAAACCACCGCATTTTAATAGGCATTCCCTTTGTAATAGGGACTATTTGAAATATACTTGATGAAGTCTCTTCATTTTCACAAATAGATTGTGTTCTGCTCTTTTTACTTATGAGACAGGCTGCTGAGCGGTGACCCTTTTGAACTTCTCTTTCTCTCTCTCTCTCTGTTACTGAGCACCTTTATTACTTAGGGACATAAGTTTGTGGTATGAACTTTCTGTACAGTTTTTTAATATAGTCTAATTACTGAAAATGTCCTCTAAATGATGATAATTCCATTTCTACATGGATAAATAAAAACATTGTAAAAGGAATCTACATGATGTCTTATAACTTTTGAGTTTAAAAAAAAATCTTAAAACACTGATTTTAACTCTTATTTATGTGGAAGATTATAAGAAAATCTGTGTTGGACTAAAGAAAATTTACCTAATTATTCGTTGAAAGATTATAGGGATTAGCTTTTTCTCTAGTGTAGGACCTTAAAGTGACATTTATGTTTTTCACATTAAATAAAATGTGGATATGAAATTTCTCTGACAGATTTAAATGCTTTTTAATTGACTTATTAGTCTTAGCGTATTAAAGTCAAGGACTTTTTCATGTATTTTGCTATCTATGTGCACACAGATATTTTAGACAACTATTAAACTAATGAGTTTAGCTGATTATATTGTTTAAAGTACATGGCATAATATTGTATGCCTAAAGTTTCTGGGACAGATTGAAAGTGCATTCCTTTTCAGGGTAAGTTTACTTTCATCCATGTTTCTGATTTACAGTGTATGGTGTCATTATTCAGTTGTTAGTTCTGTGGGCTTGACTGCCCTGTGCCTGTTCTAGCCTCTGATGAGTGAAGGCTGGCCTCACAGTTGGGGAGGGTGCAGGAGGCCAGCTGCTGCTGCTGCCGGAGGGCTGTGGTCTGGCCCTGCCCTCGTCTTTCCATTACCTCTGTGCCCAGCACAGTGACCTGTGGTCTGGCCCTGCCCTCGTCTTTCTGCTACCTCTGTGCCCAGCACAGTGACCTGCTTACATTGTTTTCAGTTGAATCAGGTTCTGTCCCTTCTCAGGGGCTTTGTCCATTCTCCCTTTGCTTAGAATATTTTGTCCTGGATTCTTATGACCTGGTTTCATCTGATTTCCAACAATCTTAGCCCTAGCTCAGAACCTATTAGAACTAATTATTCCTATGGTCTTGGAAAAACCCTGTACTTTTGCTTGTGATGGTGTGGGTTTCTGTCTCTTCCTTTAGATTGTAAGCTCCTTGAGGGCAAGAACTGTGTCTGTTAATGTTAATAATGATTATGTCGATAGTGCCCAGCACTGAATAAATATTTTTTGAATTATGCATAAATAATATGAGTAAATTTGAGTATCTTTTTTGAAGGATAAATTGGAAATGTGAATAAGAAGACCTAAAAGGGGTAGAGTGGTAGGCTGCAAGACTTTTGGCTTAGCAATTCCATTTCTAATAGTTTATCTTAAGGAAACCATTAGATAGATACACATTTTTATATATTTTAAGGAAGTATCTTCTTTGCATGATTGCTTATAATAGCCTAAAATAGGAAACCTCCCAGCCAAGTACATCGTATCATGTGCCTAAAGTGAAATAGGAAGCGCCGTTTCATGGTTTCATTGGTGTGCATACTGACCTAGGCAATGATGGCTTTATTATGTGGGAGACTCGGTGCTGCTGTTCCTGTGAAAGCAAACACCAACGTGTCTGAAGGGTATGCACATGAATGTCTTTGAGTCGGAAGAAAGTGTTTTCCAAAGAACTTTGAGGATACAGAAGGGAGTTAAACAGAACCCTGAGTTAGAAATAGAATTGGCACTTACAGGAAGAAAATTGCATGTGATGAGAACTGTAGGAGACAAAGCAATAGAGAATGGGGTATGGGCTAACTGAAATAATGCACTTACATTTTGATCCCAGTGGTAGCAAAGAACAGCTGTAAGTTGTCTACAAGCTGCCCGAGATTTCTGGAATGCCTCCACCTCAGCCTCTTACTACCCCTTGGCTTCTTCCCTTTGCTTGTTCTTGGAGAGCTCCCCTGGAGGCAAGGGTGGGGAGGTTGGTGAACACTGAGCAGGGATTTGCTGTTAAGAAGTTGGTGGGGAAAACTTTGATGTTTTGTAAGAAATACTGAAAAGTTCTTGACATCGTGCAGGTAGGCCAGACAGCCAACTTAGGACACACTTATTACCACTTATTCCCCTGAGATGTTTGTGCATATGGTCATGTACTCAAGTGATGAGTCATCTCCTTGGTAGATCTTTGTTCGTCTCACATCAGGGCAGCTATTTTAACTTATAGTACTCCCTAAACTGCCTTCAAATCAATTGTGAAATGAAAACCAGTGGACCTATGAGTTATTCCATTTGGGACTAGCATGTACTTGGTAGGAGTTGGTCTTTTTGGAATGGATCATCTCTCGTGCTTGTCTCTTGAGTTTTACTAGGTAGTAGCTCTCTGGGCTTCCATTTCCTGATTAGCAAAGAGTATCAGTTTGCTCAGTTCTCCAAGGAAAAATCTGATGATGTTGGAGTTCTGTGTGTTACCACATTCGGGTGGTTTTAACCTTTCAAAGCAGATCCTATCTGCCCTGGGGAAGAGAGGTAAATAAAGGTGTCAGGATAAAAGGTGATCCTCTTTCCTCCGTCCAAGCTCAGTAGAGCCCAGACTTCAGAGGGTACAGTGGACAGGAGCTAGACACACTGTCAGTGGAATGAGGTGGGAGAAGGATGAGAGAAGCTGGATTTGAGCTGGGAGAGCTGGAGATGGCTAGAAGGAGAATGGCCCCGTATTAGCAGCAGGAAGCCTGGGTGGGACATGAAGGTAGTCAGCAGATGGGCCTGGAGACAGGTCATCTCAGGTTTTAAGAGTCATTGCTCATAAAATGGAGCGAGTGTCAGAGGAGAAATATATGTGTCCTCTTTGGATTCTTGTGGGGTCTGTGGGGATGGATCCATTCCAGACCAGGTAGATGGGAGAGAAGGGGAATGGGCGTATTTAATGGACATTTAAAAATGTTTTATTTTCATGACTTTATAGTTCTATGAATTTCAGTAGAGATTAGATTTGTGTTCTGGCTACCACAGCAGGATATGGAAGAGTTTCTTAATGAACATTTCAAAGGGGAACTATTTATAATGTTTTAAGATAACATATGTGCTGCTTTCATTTAAGAATTATTTTAGAAAGTTTTGAGTTGTTTTCCAGCACTTGGACTTTTGAAATGCTTTTCTAATCTGACGACAAAGTGCATAACTTTTTATGATTCTTTTACTTAAATAAACATGCTGTCTTTCAGAGACTACAATATTTCACCTTTTAATGTCTCTGAAATTGGCTGTATCTTGTCTTTGACATCATCTTATGATTCAAAGAAATGTAGTAATGGGGAAAACCAAGCATCCTATATAATAAAAGGTTAATATGCAAATTGTCCCCTTGGGAGTTCGACTGACTGGGAGTTCAACCGACCGGGAGTTCGACCACTCGCTGTGACTTGCGCTGACCACCAGGGGGCGGTGAAAAATGAAGGAAGGCCCCGGCCGGCAGCCAGCAGCCAGCAGCCAGGTGAAGGAAGGCCCTGATCAGCCCTGATGGCTGGCCAGGCCTAGGGACCCTACTCCTGTACGAATTTCATGCACCAGGCCTCTAATGAGCCTATAGTAATGCTTGATCATGTAAGATATGCAGATTTCTGTGTTATCATTCGTTTCTGGCATCACTGAACCTAGGCTCTTTAGTAGAGGTGGTAATTCAGAGATGTGGAAAATGTGGAACACCTTCCTTAAGGGTCTCATTGATGAAGGGGGGAGATGGACAAAGGACCAGTGGCTGTGATTGTGGTACAGCCTGATGAGCACTACCATAGAGCAATGGCTATGCAGAGCAATGGTATTCAGAGATGGTCTTTGAGCTGCATCGTAAAGGATAAGTAGGATGATGCACCTAAGCAGAGGAGGTGTGGGTAAAATTGGGGGAGGGTCAGAGGTTGCAGAGCTAATTCCGAGAGAGTCTGCTGGTTAATGGAAGTGGAATGAAGGGGGCGCATGGAGAGTTTAGGTTGAAAGCTTTCATATGAGGTACATTGCTGAGGGCTTTTCATTCCATGTTCATATTGATTTTTTAAAAAAATTCCTCACCCAAGGAAATGCTTAGAGAGAGGAAGAAAGAGAGAAACATTGATGTGCAAAACATTGATTGGTTGCCTTACATATGTACCCCAACTGGGGATCGAGCCCACAACCCAGGCCTGTGCCCTGACTGGAGAATTGAACTGGCAGCCTTTCTGTGCACAGGACGATGCTCAACCAACTGAGCCACTTCGGCCTGACTTATTTTTATCTTAATCCTGAAGGCAAATGGGGGCTTTTGGAAGATTTTTATGTTGGGGTTTAAGAAAGGATTTACATTTTGGAAGATGCTCTAGCAGAAGGAAGGGAATGAATTGGAGGTTGAGGGGAACAAATGTGGAGTCAGTAGGTTGGAGCAGTGAAGCCCACGAGCGATGATGGGAATTTGAATGAAGGCACTGGCAGTTGAGAGGAAAGGAGAGAACAGGTTCTAGTGATGCTTCTAACTGACTGTGATCACGACTGTGACGAGGGGGAGAGGCCGGAATTGAGGATGACTCCCAGATTTCCGTTGCCACTTTACCAGAAAGATCAGGTTTGGGAGGAAAATGATTTCAGTTTTGGCTTTTTGAAGCTTGCAGTGCCCAAGGGTCTGTTGTATGGGTGGAAGCATAGGTTTGAAATACAAGAAGATTTCCAGCCCATCAGTGAGTCAGTGAGATTGTGCAGGAAGAGTGTGGGATGAGAGAAGAGTGCCAAGCTCAGCTGGTGTGGCTCAGTGGTTGAGCGTCAACCCATGAACCAAGAGGTCACCAGTTGCATTCCCCGTCAGGACACATGTCTGGGTTGTGGGCTCGATCCCCAGTAGGGGGCGTGTAGGAGGCAGCCGATCAATGCTGTGCTCTCACATCAATGTTTCTCTATCTCCCTCTTTCTCTAAAATCAATAAAAACACATTTAAAATAAATCAGAGGACAGAATCCTAAGGCACACCCACCCACACTTACAGAGTGGGAGCAGGACAAGATGAGAAGGGAAGGAGGGGAGGGTTCATTCTGTGAAAGAAAGGGGGAGTTTAAGAAGAGAGTGGGTGACAGTGGCAAATGCCCTGACGCTCAAGCAGGATAGGGTCTGGGTGTCCATTCAGTTGTAACTGGTAAGTCATTGATGCATTGTTGAGAGCAATTGCAGTGGGACGGGCAGCAGCTGACTTGTAAAAATTTGGAGTATAACTTCAAGGTAGAAATTGCACAAAAAAAAAAAAAAAAGGAAAAAGTATCTCCCCTTGCAAGAAACTAGGCTATAAAAGAAGAGAGGAACATAAGGAGTCTTGAATGGCTGTTTCTTTGATTGTTGGGATAACACTTCTAAAGGTCTCATTGTTAATGTATTTTTCCACTTGTGGAGTGGAACATTCTCAGACTCTCTGATTCGTTAATTTTCTTGGAGTGGCACTTCTTGCTTTTTGTTCATGATTTAACCACTATAAAAACGCCCAGTTATAGCTTGCTGCAGGAACATAAGTTCTGCTCTTATCATGGAATAATTCTTAAAACCATTACCTTGGAAGTTGTTTGATACATTAAAAAAAACCAACCCTCAAAAAGTTGAGAAATGGAAATACTACAGAAATTTGGCTTGTTTACAAGAAAGTAAATGATAATGAGAATACATGATTTTATAAGCTTAGGTTATGCTGGATTGCAAATGACTTTGTGAAAAATTTCCCCTCTTTATCGTCTTTGAAATGTGGGCTAAAAAGTGAGAATGCTTGTAGGTATTGTGTGTCCTGGAATTGCAGTGAATTGGAGTTGGTGTTAGAACAAATAAATCCCAAACAACTTGTGATTTAGTTTTATAGGCACACATTTATAAATTGGGTTTAGGCAGTAATTCCAGGAAAGCATACACAGGAGAACTGTTTGCTGTATATTCATTTATTCCACAAAGATTTAGTGAGTCCCCATGTGTTCAAGCCTCTGCTAGATCCTGCAGGAAGGGAGAGAAGAGGATTTTAATGATGTTGCTCAGACCTGGCAGGAGGGAAGGTGTCCCTTCACAGGGACGGCTGATGGGTCAGAGAAGGAATAGGGCCTTCTGATGGGTGATCAGGGGAGGCTCCTTAGAAGAGGGCATTTGAGTTGTTTGCTGAGAGACATCTGTTTGTGCTTTTTTGCCTGGTCTGTTTTATGTAACACCCTTGACAACTCTCTTAAAACCTCATTTGATTTTCCAATGCTCTATTATCTACCCCCACCTCCTATCCCGGTATTCCCTGTCAGAAAGTTTTATGATTCCTGTATCTCCTAGGTCCTCTGTTTGTTCATTCTTTTTTCTTCTTCCTCAGAGATATTATTTATGTCTGCAGTTGTAAATATTTGCCTGGACAGATAACTCTAAATCCAGAGCTTGAGCCCAAGCTGTCTCAGATCCTCCATCCTACATTTCCAACTCGTCTCACAGGCAGTTCACGTTGCACTTGTCTGAGTCTGAACTGTCCCCCACAATGCACAGCCTCATTCCATTCCTCCCACCCTTCCCTCCCTCCCTTTCTTTCCTTTTCTTCCCCCAAGACTATTGAGCACCCACTATGTGCTAGTTTTCTTCTGGTTCCTCAGGCTGAGAATCTCAGAGCCATTTTTATGTCTCTTTTACCACTTGTGTCCAAATAATCATTTTATTTCTCCTCATTCTTTCCAATATGTCTTAAAATCTTGTTAGTTCTACTCGAGCCCTTTATCTGTATGTTTGGATCATTGCAGTGGTCTTCTAAATGTTGACCACCTTCTTCTTCCTCCATCATCAGCATCACCATTGCTTATTAAGTGTCTACTAAGTTCAGAATGTTACTAGGATGCCATGTTCTATAGATTGAACAGTCAAATAGTGGGGGAGATAAAACAGACTGAAATGATAAAGGAGCCCATCATCAACTCCAAGGTGATAAGCCCAGTGGGTCAAGATGGTAAGTCAGCAGGCAGAGTGAGATTGGGGGTAGCTGGAGGAAGTAGAACTCATGGTCTGGGAAGATGAGTACTTAGGCATTTGGAGAAGGGATTATTGTTTTTTTTTTGGCAGATGGTGGCCCTGTGGTAAATGTGAGGGGTAGACGTCCACCTGGTGTGGTAGGAGACCTGTGAGTTGAACAGTTCACTTGTAGACAGTGATGGGCTTAGTATGCCAACAGGAGAAATCGGAACTTTGTTGTATGGAAATGATGGTATAGGGAGGAAACTGACAAAATTGGGGAGGTGGTGATGTATGAAAAACGCTGTTTTAAGGGAAATCTGGAGGTGTTATGTAGGATGTCTTTGAGGGAAAGGAAGGCCAGTGAGGAGACCTTGAAGTCTGCTGTCACATTTTGTTTCTTTTTTCAAATTCATTCAAACATGGGGGCTGTCAGTACACTTCTAAGTCACATCTCTGATCATATCACACTCTCCTGCTCAAATACCCTTGGTGGTTCCCTGTGCCTTGAACAGTGGTTCTTTCCCTCCCAGAATTATCTCCCTCTTCCCCTTTAGGAACCAAACATTGGCTTCCACAAAAGTGCTTCATTTTCTCCATTGCTTGGGGAATTCCAATAATTGAAATTTCATGCAGCCTTCAGCAGACTCATAATACCTTTCTTGGCTCTCTCAGCTGAAAGTGCTCTCACCACCCTCCCCCAAACTTCCCTAATATTTCCTGTCTGTATTGTTCATTTGGATTAGTCAGTAATTGACATGATTTCTTCCGTAGCTGCTGGAGTTGATTAATGTGCGTACTGTTGTTTGGTTTTGTTTTGTCTCTCCTGTAGCCTTCTTACAGACTGGCACCGTGCTTGATACGTTTGTAGGTGGCTACAGCTGTTATATTTGCATCTAGTACTGCTCCGCATTCATGCTTGAACATGATAATATTCGCTGACTTTTGTTTTTATTTTAAACCGCCAAACAACCAGGCAGATCATGCAAGATGCTCGGGACCCAGGGGGATACCACATTTGGAGATCCCAGCTTTCACCAGGGTGGTGGGTAGATTCAGGAAGAACTTTTTGTTTTTGTTTTGTTAATCCTCACCCGAAGATATTTTCCCATTAATTTATTGTAGAGAGAGTGGAAGGGACAGGGAGAGAGAGAAGGAGAGAAACATGTGTCCTGTGAGAGAGACACTTCTAACATGCCGGGGATCGAGCCTGCAACCCAGGTACGTGCCCTTGAACGGAATCAAACCCAGGACCCTTCAGTGCGCAGGCCGACGCTCTCTCCACTGAGCCACAGCAGCTAGGGCACAGGAAGAACTTTTGTTTCTTCTAGTCTCCTTGTCCCCTTCTATGGGATGGGTTTCCCATAACCACAGGAGAAACTTATGTTGGACAGTGTGTCCCCAGCTCCTCTTACAAAGGGGACCCACTAGTCTAGTTTGTTTCTTCGGTCTTAACGGTCCCCGAAAACCAGGATACAACGTCAGTTAAGTTAAAACTTTTTGATCCCAACTATCCGGAAAAAAGTTAGAAATGGATGCTTATACTCTTTGCTGTTAAGGAGGTCAAAAGACCACAGAAACAATTAGCATTATATGGATCAGAGAAGTAATTGCAAGCATAGGTTAGCTGGCACATGTTGGCAGGGGTATAAAGCACTTGGTTTTCAGATAAAGGTGATGTATCCCGAGGATTCTAGGTTCATTTTCTTCCCACTTCCAGGACTGGTGGGCATTAGAGGTCATGGCTAAGTGAGGTGTGGGGTGGGTTTATGCTGCTTGGGGGAGCCTAGTGCACCCATTCTCCAGTAATGTTAAACTTCATTCATTTATAAGGGGTGATAGATCATTCGGACTCTAAGTTGGCTGAATCTTCCCAGTGTGTTATGCAAAGAAAGAGACAAAAATTAATAAGCTAAGTGAATGTTCAAAAGAGCAAACAGCTTTAAGCTCTCTCAGCTACTGTAGAAGCACTTATTATGAGGAAACAGCTGACCTGCTAATCAGAAAACATCCTTCCCTATTCATTAAGCTAATTATCCTAAGGAAATCTGCTGGCAACACTTCGTCTAGCTCTAATTATTGTGTGCCCTTGAAAGCAATAAACTGCACTTTTAGAATAAAATTTTATACTCTAGACATATATATGGTTTACTCAGACATTTTCAGTAATTAGAGTGGGGTGGTAATGAGGGGTTTCACTTTGTTTTTTATGAAAAAGGTTTATCCACCTCTTCATAAAGAGATTATAATGAATTCTTAAATAATATATGATTAGATCTGAGAAGTCTTTGGAGATCATTATTGTTTAAATATGAGGGTTTTTTTTTTTAATTACCTTGGCTTTTAAATAATTTTTATTTTAGAGAATGAACATCATATTGTGATTTAAGACAGTGGTAAAACTTATCTGTCATAAACTGAGACAGCATGTTCCAACAGAACCCTTCATTCATGAAGTCACTTTAACTTGCACCCCCCACTTTACCTGCAGAGCTCTCTCTAACCTGAGCCAGAACACTGCTTAGTAAGATAGTGAAAGAGCTCCTCCTGTATATGCATGGTCTGCAGAGAACAGCAATTATGTAAGAGTGAGCTGACGTAAAACCGGCCGACTCGCCGAGGAGCACGGGCTGGCTCGGACCAGTCTCTGGACGGGGCCACGTGCTCCCATCTTAGGAGTGTGCCCTTCAGTTCCTGGGTCCAGAGCTTCCAGGCAGCACTGTGGCGTGAGCCTTCCCCAGGTGATCTTGGACAGGTTACCCTGAGCTCTGTGCTGTGGTCCTCTTATTTGTAACTGGGGCCAACAGTAGCTCCCACCTCCAAGGGCTCTTGTGAGTATTCAGTGAGTTACTCTATGTAAAGTGCTCTTACTTAGCAGTTCATAGTGATTCCATAGTAATTCACTCACCCATCCATTTATTCCTTCACTTATTCATTCAGCCCCCTTCTCCTGTGCCCTCACCATGTTTTGGGCCCTGCTGTGGAGACTGGCATTAGAGGCACAGTAGTCAGACCAGGTCCCTGTCCTATAGGAGCCCATAGTCTAGGGGGCAGAGATAGATCATAAATAAGTAAACTAGTTAACAAGCCCAGATACTAATAAGTGTTAACAAGACAATGGGTAGGGAAATACAGTGACTGCGTTATGGGAAGAGATATCAACATTAGCTTTGATAGGCTGGCATGGCTTCTGAGGAGGTGACATTTGAGCTGAAAGACCTGAATGATGAGATAAATGTCAGCTGTCATTAAAATAAAAATTTCCTTGTGTTGGTGGCTCTCTTCATATTCTTTCTTTTCTTTTGTCAATTTTGTGTATGTTTTTTCAAACTTATTAAATCTTTATTGTTGAAAGTATTACATATTTCCCCCATTGATCCCTTCAACCCCCCTGCCCCCCGTCTGTCCCCTCACCCCCCAGGCCTTCACCATCCTATTCTCTGTGTCCATGGGTTATGCATATATGCATACAAGTTCTTTGGCTGATCTCTTCCCATCCACCCACCCACCCACCCTCCCCCGCCTTCCCTCTGAGATTCAACAGTCTGTTCCATGCTTCTATGTCTCTGGATCGGTTTTGTCCATTAGTTTATTTTGTTCATTAGATTCCACATAGGTCTCTCCATATTATTTTAAAATCTCAGCATCAATGTACAGTCCTTTCCAGCAGGACACCACTAGGCAATTGTGAGTCCCTCTCCCACCAGCACAGGACTGTCTTCCAACAAGTCATTGTAACTGTAACATCTTGGAGCTCGCTTCCCCCACCTTCATCTCGGCACTACCCAGATCTGCCCACCCCCGGGTCTCTCTCCCTTGCCTCCAGCTGGGTGCTCGCCCGCCTTGTCATGCTTCAGTTTTTGGAAGAGCCTGACTCCGTTGTTCCCAACTGACAGGAAGTACAGGACCGGGTTAAGGCAGCTGCTCATGCTCACCAGAGGCCTCCACACCTTGTAGGCCATGCTGCCCACCGTCAGGAGCTGGCAGTCCTGGGAAGCCAGGAAGCGGAGTGTGATGTAGAAGGAGCGAGAGACGTGGAAGGGCACAAAGCAGAGGGCGAAGAGGCTGCACACCAGCAGGATGGTCCGGATGGACTTGGCCCGGGTGGTGTTCCCCGTCCTCTCCAGGGTCTTCTCCGGCTTGGCCAGGCTCCGGACCATCAGCGAGTAGCACACCAAGATGACCAAGGAGGGCAAGACAAAGCCAGACAACGTCAGAATCATACTGTAGGCAAAAAACCGATCGAAGTTCTCCGGACTGGTCATGTCGTAGCAGACCATATGGCCGCTGATGTAGGCCGTGTGGGAGAAGCCCAGCGTGGGCAGCAGCTGGAGGACCACCAGGGCCCAGGTGGCAGCTACACCCAGCAGGGCGTTCCGGCGGGTCCGGTAAGGCAGTGACCTCAGGGGGTGGCACACGCCCAGGAAGCGGTGCACAGAGATGCAGGTCAGCAGCAGGATGCTGCCGTAGAGGTTGGTGTAGAACAGGAAGCGCACCAGCCTGCAGAGCAGTTCCCCAAAGGGCCACCAGTCGCCCAGGGAGTAGGCGACGATGAGGAAGGGCAGCGTCAGCACGTACAGCAGGTCGGCCACCATCAGGTTCACCAGGTAGATGGTGGCACAGCTCCAGCGCTTGGTTTGGCGCCAGGAGAGCCACAGGACAGTGCCGTTCAGGGGCAGCCCTAGCACGAAGATGACGCTGTAGGTCAGGGGGAGGTAGATTTGCTTGTAGTCCTCTGAGAGCTGGCAGAATCCCTGCTCCTCTGAGGCATTCGTATCCAGCTTCTCCATCTCCTGGGAGGCTCCTTCTGGGAGCCCAGCTGCTCCTGCTGCTCCTGCTGCCCCTGGGGGGAAGCAAAAGAGACCACAGCCCTAGCCAGTTTAGCTCAGTGGATAGAGCATCGGCCTGTGGACCAAAGTGTCCTGGGGGTCGATTCCGGTCAAGGGCATGTACCTTGGTTGCAGGCTCCTCCCTGACCCGGGGCCCTGGTTAGGGCTCGCACAGGAGGCAACCAATCCATGTGTTTCTCTCACATAAATGCTTCTCTCTGTCTCTCCTCTCTTCTACTCTCCCTAAAAATCAATGGAAAAATATCTTTGGGTGAGGATTAACAACAACAAAAAAGGGCCTAGCTGGTTTGGCTCAGTGGATAGAGTATCGGCCTGCGAACTGAAAGGTCCCAGGTTTGATTCTGGTCAAGATTGTGGGCTCGACCCTTAGTGGGGGACTTGCAGGAGGCAGCCGATCAGTGATTCTCTCATCATGGATGTTTCCATCTCTCCCTCTTCCTTCCTCTCTGAAATCAATAAAAAATATATATATTTTAAAAAAGATGGATTTAAAAAAAAGGGGGGGGGGACTGCAGAGTATCATGACCTTGGCTGGATCAGCCTCTACCTAAATCAGCTCTGTACTAACGTGTGGTTCCACTCCAAAGTGTGGTCAGAGTCCTAGTTTGAGAGAGATCAGCTCCAGGGGGAAAAAAAGAATTAAACTCGTGTCTTCAACACGAGGGCTTCTAGGCTTACCAGGTCCCAGGGTTGGCCCTGCACTGGCTTGTATGCTCTCCGCTGCGGGCTGGGTTGTGCTAGGAAGCTCAGGTGCACATGGTAGCCCGTAGGTGCTGCTGCATTTAAACAGGGCACACAGCCTCCAGCCGTGGCTCCTCCCCTGGCGAGAATCCTTTGCATAGAGTCAGGAAATCTCCCAGGGGAGATCTCCCAGGCTCGCATTCTCAGTCCTAAGCCCACTTGCCATGGTGGAAAAGACGGTGATCCTTAGGGGTTAAGGGGGATTAGGGAAAGCACAGGTTTTGCCTACAGGCGCTGCTGGAAGATTTGGATTTGTATCTCTTTCAGGATTTATTAACTGCGTATTTGAATACGGAGACTGATTTGCCTATTAACTACCTCAGCACCCTGAACAGCCAAGAAAACAAGCCTGAGCCATGAAGCCAGGTGCGGCTTCTTCCTTACTCCCATCCCTGCGGACAGAGCAGATCCAATGGGCAGAGCCACCAGCCGAGGAAGCTGTGTGTAGGGCCCGCAGATTTGGTCCCATTGGGAAGTCAGTGGGTTGGTCAGCCAATCAGCATGGAGCCTACAGGGATGGAAAGACGTTTATTTCTAGGACTTAACATTCAGAAAGATGAATGAATACAGGGCAAGAGAGAAAAAATTAAGATAGGTAAGTTTAGATACATTGAAGGTTGATTGTAAACTTAAAATATATAGAACTTCATTCACAATAAAAAGAAGAGAGACCTCATTCATTCAGTCAGTCAACAAACATTTATTGAGCATCTATTGAGTCAGGCACTGGGACTGCAAAGATGAATAAAACAGCCCTTGTGCTCCAGGATCTCGCAGTCTGGCAGGAAAGACAGAGCCCAGAAGCTAATGGCCAGACAATGTGAAAAATGGTCCAAATGCTGTGAAAACCGGCAGGATGTGGTAGTTCTCCCCTGAGAGGGTGGAGTGGAGGCTCCCTAGACCAGGCGTCCTGTGAACTGCTTAGCTGCTTGGGAGAACAAAGAGGAGCTTGTGAGGCAGAGAGGCTCGGGTGTTCCTGGGTGGGCTCAGTGTCCTGGGATGGCAGGAGAGCCAGCGTGGAGCATGAAACTCAAGGATGCCACCATAAGGAGGGGGCCTATCCTTAAGCAGGACGGTGATGGGATAGGCTCTGCTGGAGGGAGATGACCGGCGGCAGCAGCACGAGATGGGCCTGGAGCAGTGAGACTCTAGGGGGGGGCTTCATGTGCATGTGCATGCTCAGGACCCCCAGTGAAGCCATGCAGGGTGGACAGAGAGGAGGACCTGACCCTAGAGACGCTGCTGAGGCAGGAGCGACAGGACTGATTGGACATGGGCATGAGCCTGAGGAGGGGTAGGGGGTGTCCCTGAGGCTGGGTGGGGAGTGAGGCCCGTGCCTGGGCTGAAGCCTGAAGCTTGAAGGCTGGGACTGGTGTTCCCAGGTTGTGGGCAGTGGCTCTCCGGTGCAGCCTGCCAAGGAACAGATAGCTTGCCCACTGGCTTTAGAATCCACCCCACTGGGAGGGCAGTACTTTTTGGCTGGTGAGTAAAAGGAATGGAGTTTTCATTCATTTTGTTCCCTGTAATCTTTCATGTGGGAGGCTGGCAGGTGCTTAGTTATTTCAGGCGAAACTGCCTTCCCAGGTCTGGGAGGGCTCTCAGAGGGAAGCCGGGAGGGAAGCAGCCTAGTGGAGCCCTGGCTCGGCCAGCAGTTCACACCCGTGATCTTATTTAATCTCAGAACAGCCTTGCGATGAAGCATTAGTGTCCTGTTTCACGGAGGAGGGTCAGAGAAGACACGCCCGTAGGCTCATGGCGTCCTCTACTCTAGTGGGCTGTCTCCTGCCGGGCATCCTGTGTCCACCCCTCACGGCGTGCTGTGGGTGGTCCAAAGCACTCAAGTCCCCCTCTGCCAGGACCACAAGGACCATCTGAAACAAATCACCTTGTCTCAGCCAGGGGCTCCTCAGCTGTAGAATGGGATGTCTCTCTGGTGAGGTTGCTCCGAGAATCAGTGAGGAGAGGCTCAGGCACCACAAGGAGAAAGCCAACACATGCTGCCCCCCCCCCCCCTTTCTCCTTGTTGTCCTAGAGACTGTGGTGCCAGGGAACCAGCGCTCTTTGGCTTATGTCAGAGGATGGGAGATGAGGTCTGGCTTCGCTACTTGAAAGCTGGGTAAGGTCACTTTTCTTCCTGGTTATTACCTTCTGCTCTGATCGGAACTGTATCCACTACAACATCAGAGGTGGAACGCCTAGCCCCCAGTGTGCATTTGGAATAAGGAAGTAATTGAGGTTAAAAGAGGTCATAAGAATGGGTCCCAATCCGATAGAATTAGCTTCTTTATAATAAAAGACAGTAGAGTCTCTCTCTCTCTCTCTCTCTCTCTCTCTCTCTCTCTCTCTCAGAAGGTGGCCTACAAGCCAGGAACTAAACCCTACAGTTCCTGATCTTACACTTCCTAGTCTCCAGGACTGTGAGAAGTTCATTATCTGTTGGTTAAGCCACCCAGCCAGTAGTATTTTGTTACAGCAGCTTGCAGACTAAGATACGTTCCACACACTTGTAGGCCTACCCAGTGTGGAGGGACAGCTTTTTATGTGAGAGGATGACCTTTCTTAGGGCATAAGTGTAAAAGAACTACACAATGTTCAGACTATGCATCATTGAAGTTATTATGGAGAAAGGAAGAGGGAGAAAACCTCAGGCCATAAAGTGTTAATTTACCCGCCAAAAGCTGTGACAATGTTGACCTCCTGGAAGGTGCCTTCTCTAGCCTCTGTCCTCCCAGAATTCTCTCCTGCCTCCCTAGAGGCATTCACTGGGATGAAGAATTGGAGGCTATGTAGCTAGCTATTCATAGAACCAAGGAAAAGACCCAGAGTGAAGGAGAGGCCAGCTGGGGGTTAGAGAGGAGAGAATTTGGGGGACAGTGGCCATGGTGGATGGGATTCTAAGGAGAAGAGATGTGTACACCTCTAGAAAGTGAGTGTGTACTGCAGAATGCAATTTCCCCTCTTTATCACCATTTCTTCAAGAGCTTTAAACAAGACAGACACAAATTAGAGTTGGAATTTGTTTCTTTTAAATGAGCTCACTGGGGAGGGGGCCTTGAGAAAAGAATGAAGTGAGATCCAGACCAACTCTGGTTTAAATGGGCCCTATGGCTTCTGACCTTGGACTCAATGTTCTTCCCACTGTGCGGCCCCAAGAGCCTGGTTCCATTTCTGGCCCCTGCTGAACAGCAAATCCTCCTGGGAGCAGTCTTGGTCCCCGAGTACCACGGTGGACCTCTTCCAAAGGGGACAAGAGGTCTTTGTCGCTTTAATGGTCTGAAATAGTTATCACTGCTCAGAGAAATGACATAGCTAAGATGAAAGCACTGTTCTCTCTTTAACAAGTGTTTATGATACATGTTTCCAGAGTTTGGATAAAGGAAAAGTTATGAATAAATTTGAGTGACAATAAAATGTTATTGCTTTTCAACCGTAGAGGCATGATTGGGTCAAAAATTTTGAGACAAAAAAGTAGGCATTGCTCATTTTCATTTTAAAATGCCACTACTGTATCATAAATATGCTTAAATATATGAATTTCCTTTTAATATTAAATATTTTACTTGCATCTGGAGACCTTTCATAAACAACTAAGCTATTTAATGGACAATAAGAATTCGTTTCTAGAAGTTATTCTGAAAAACTGTTGATTCATGTATGCGTTTCTTAATTTACAAAGATAAATTAGGGATTTATTGTTCATATCACAACTTAATTATTTGATTTTTCAGAAAGCTTTTAAAAGTGGGGGCCCCAAATACATTTAATCAAGTGGTAGATTTAAGTAGTCTGAATTATTTTGAATTACTTTCCCCAAGTCTTTCAAATCCACTGGGTAACTCGGTGTTATTTGGCCAACAGACCACTGGATGGCGTGGAAGACCGACAGACAGGTGGCAGTTTTCTCCTGCAAATGGAAGCAGGAATTGGGATAGGGCTCAAGTCCAGGAATAGCAGCTGTGGGTGAGATATGATTCATTGAGAACATAGAGAAATTCCACCAACAAACCACCTCCTCTGGGTCTTTTGTCTACAGTTACAGTTCAATTTGCACAATGAATTGGTATTACAGTTAGTGAAAGCAATCTGTTACTGTGATTGATTTTCCAAAGGATCCTGTGAGAAAAGCATGGCAGGCATTCTCCCATTTTACAGCTAAGCAAACCGAGGTTCAGAGAGGTTCTGTGGAAGTTCTATATGCTATGATCTGGGGAAAACCCGGACTACTTTTAAAATTATATATATGTTGATTTCAGAGAGGAAGGGAGAGAGAAATATCAACGATGAGAGAGAATCATTGAACGGCTGCCTCCTACACACCTCTTACTGGGGATCGAGCCTGCAATCCCTGGCATGTGCCCTGGTTCATAGGTAATGCTCAACCACTGAGCCACACTGGCAGGGCTCAGTGGTTCAGCCAAGCCTGAACTACTTTTACAAAGTAGAGAGACTCATCAAATTCCCAGATTCCCATACACACACACACACACACACACACACACACACATATATCCTATAATATAGGATATATTATAATATTTAGGACCTATATATTATAATATATAATATAGGACCTATATCATAAAAGCCTAATATGCAAATTGTCCCCTCAACTGGGAGTTCGACTGTTTGCTATGATGTGTGCTGACCACCAGGGGGCGACGTGGAACATGGCGGGCGTCAGTGATGCTGCTTTGGCAATGGGCAGCAGTGGAGGCGCTGCCGGCCCGATTGGCCTCCATGAGAGCAGGACCACTGCGGGATGGTGGAGCAGTTGAGTGGGTGGCACCAGGCCAAGGTGGGTGTGAACAGTGCCTGATCGCCCCACTGATTGCCCTGCAGATGGCAACCAGTGGTGGTGGCAGGGGGTGACACCACCACCCGACTCCCCAGGTGCTGAGGGAACCAGGAAGGGGCCTGATGACTCAGGCGGAAGGGGGTGTGCGGGGGGCCGGGGGCCCAGGTGCTGCCCAGGGCCCAGAGGTCAGCTGGGACCTGCCCTTCCATGCCAGACGCTCGTGCTTCGATTGCCAGCCAGGCCTAGGGACCACACCGGTGCATGAATTTCATGCACCGGGCCTCTAATCTATATCTATATTTATCTCTCTCTCTCTCTCTCTCTCTCTCTCTCTATCTCTATCTCTATCTATCTATATATCTATCTATATATCTATATCTATATCTATATCTATATCTATATCTATATCTATATCTATATCTAATCTATCTCTAGTGGCCAGATTATTATGACCACCTGACGTTTGTAGGCAAATTAGCTATTTTGCGCTGAAGTTGCTGGAAGGCCAGATCATTATAAACGTTTGAATAGCACAACATACCTAAGTATCATTGCTGATCAAGTTCATCCTATCATGTTGATGTTGTATCCCAATAGAGATGGCTTCTTCCAGCAAGACAATGCACCATGCCACGGGTGCTTGTATTGTGCAGGAGTGGTTTCAAGAACATGAAGGAGACTTTACCTTGCTTAGGTGGCCCCCACAATCACCAGATCTCAATCCAATTGAGCATTTGTGGGATTAAGTTAAAAGAGCCATCAGGCAGCTGGTTCCACAAACATCAAATCTCACAGAACTGGACAATGCTATTCATCAGGATGGTGTCAGATTCCTCGCATCACCTTTCAACATTTTGTGGAGTCAATGCCAAGAAGAATCGCCACAGTATTGAAGGCAAAAGGTGGCCCAACGAAGTACTGATGGGGTGGTCATAATCTGGCCGGTCATAATAATATGTCCCCTCAGTGTGTGTGTGTGTGTGTGTGTGTGTGTGTGTGTGTGTGTGTGTGTGTGTGTGTGTGTATATGGAGAGAGAGAGAGAGAGAGAGAGAGAGAGAGAGAGAGAGAGAGAGATGACGTGGAAATAAAAGTGCAGGTGACCCCTACAGTCACTAGATGCAGTGCCTTTGTTGTAGGTGACAGAACCCTATCTTGAAAAGCATGGTATGGAGATAATGGTAAGGAGAGAAGTAACAGAATAAATAGAATTAAAAATCCTGTCAAGAGTGAGACCCACATAGCAAACCTATATAATTATAGTTTAAACTATACCTCGAGTCTTAAGAGAAAAGGCACTGACATCGCTTTTTACTGAATTTGTTATAAATTTACTGTGTGGGCTCATGCCTGCTGTGTGCCTGGACCCCTCTTCCATGTCTGAATTGTCCCCAAATGTAGGAGTCTGGGGGCTGTGATTTTTTTTCCATAAGGAAAGCAAATTGGAGTCTTTAAATAATTTAGAAGACTATCTAGAGACAGGGACTACTTAATGTCAATAATTAATTTAAATAGCAGCTTGCACCATTTTTGTTTTCTGTTGACAAGGATCTGACATAATTGGCAGCGTCAAATGGGTGTAAGCACAGGGCGTGATGGGAACCACTGCCTGACATTGTCTTGTCACCACAGAGAAGGTGCTGCTCTGCAACTGATGTGACTGCCTGGAAAGCTCGCTGCTAAAAAAATAATCTCTCACTCCATCTGTACGAATGATGATCCCCCAAATAGTTTTGCAATCAGAATTTTTTAAAAAGAGAATATTTGTTTATAAAGTCACAGAGGTAGAAGAAGCAATTCATAGAAGAAAGAAATGGGCTTAGAAACACGTTATAGAGGCAAAGGAAGGGCCCTTCGAGGTTGGGAGTGAGGAAGATAAAGGTAACACACCTTGGGTGTGGAGGGGGTGCCTTGGGTGGGAGGGGGTGCCTGGGTGTGGAGGGGGTGCCTTGGGTGTGGAGGGGGTGCCTGGGTGTGGAGGGGGTGCCTGGGATGGGGGGATGCCTGGGTATGAAGGGGGTGCTTGGGGTGGGGAGTGGGAAAGGGAAGAGGAAGGAAAAGAGAAAGGCATAGGTGTGCTCCAGGGAGGGAGAGCGCCCAGAATTTTTAACTTTAATCAATGGTTCAGTAAAAGAACTTATGGTTGTAGAAGTCCATCTTTGCCTCTGGGCTCATGACCCTAAAAGGGAATCTTTATTAAACTTTTTCCTTTGCCTTTCACTTAGCATCAGACAAAGACCTTTAAAGGCATCACAACTCTTTCCCTGTGTGCTGTGTGGAGAAATGTAGAAAGCTGGCTTGGTTTGGAGCAAGAGAGGAGATCAGTAGCAGAGCCCGGGGCTCTAGGCTGAGCGGTAAGTTGCCCAAGGCATTTCAGAGTAGAGGGCTTGTATCCCAGGACCTCTTCTTGGATCCACTCTTCCCCTCAGGCAGCCAATTCCCTGCACAGCCTGCCCCTAAAATGCCGTTCACGTGGTAACACACGGTATGTTCTGTCCACCATCATAGCCTTTCCTGTTGCTAGGGTGTTGCTAGGGTGGGGGTGGTGTGGGAAGACTCCACAATGGCTCTGCAGTGGGGGAGGAGGAGAATGATGCTGTTCTCACCTCAGTCACCCAGAAAGCAGAGCCCAGGTTCACTGTGCAGCCGTTTTATCTGGGAGTGCAATCCCAGGGAGCAGGAGTGAGGGGCCAGCGGCGTGACCAGTGCAATGAGGAAGGGGGGACGGGAGACTGGGCAGAGTGGTGTTGAGTTAGCCCACCAAAGGCAACCGAGTGCTCAGGCCCAAGGGATTGTCCTCTGAGAACCTGAATCAGTGAACCCCAGGAGCGTCCTCAGAGCCAGAAAGAAGGAGCATTTGTTCAGCAGCTGCGTCTCCCACTGGCCAGGCCATGGTGGGTGCATGGCATGGTCTCTGCAGACAGGAGAGCATCAGAAAGAAGAGCCACACAGAAGAGATGCATTCTCTCGCCCAATCCCATTTTCCTTTTGCCTGGCAAGGTGCCCCCTCCCTCCCCAGACTCTTCTGTGTTGCTTCTGTGTGGGGGAGGAGGGGCTCCTGCTGTATCCTTTTGTGTGAAGTGATTCTTCTAGTTTCTTCTTGCTTATTTTTTTTTCCTATTGGGTTGTCTGTCTTTTGGTAACTGATTTCTAGGAGTTCTTTACATCCTATATAATAAAGAGGGAATATGCAAATTAACCATCACTCCGCCACAAAGATGGCAGCACCCACAGCAGAGGCAGGGGGTTTCTGTAACACAAGATGGCTGCGCCCACAGTGGAGGTGGAATTCCCATAATGAGCCTTAACAAGCAATCAGCAGGGACCTGAGTCTGAGCGCCCCCACAAACCCATGGGGCTTGACGGGGGACCTCAGGCCATGCCCTCCACCTGGCAGGAGCTTGACGGAGAGACCTCAGGCCGTGTCCCCCGCCCCAGCACCAGGCCGGGGACCTCAGGTCGCACCCCCTACCCAGCGGGCCTTGACAGGGGACCTCAGGATATGCCCCCCCGCCCCAGCACCGAGCCAGGGGACCTGAGGCCACACCCCCCGCCCAGCAGGGCTTGACAGGGGACCTCAAGGTATGCCCTCTGCCTGGTAGGGCTTGATGGGGGACCTCAGCCATGCCCCCTGCCCTGGCACAGGCCAAGGGACCTGAGGCTGCACCCCCAACCCCAGCGCCTAGCCAGGGGACTTGAGGTCATGCCCCCCACCTGGCAGGGCTTGATAGGGGACTTCAGGCTGCACCCCCTGCCCAGTGAGGCTTGATGGGGGAACCCCAGGCCACGTCTCCCGCCCTGGCACTGGGCCAGGGGACCTGAGGTCACACCCCCCACCCCGGTGCCGGGCTGGGGGACCTGAGGCCATGCCCTGTGCCTGGCAGGGCTTGACAGGGGACTTCAGACCACGCCTCCCTCCTGGCAGGGATTGATGGAGGACCTCAAGGTGTGCCCCCTGCCCAAGTACTGGGCTGGGGGACCTCAGGTTGCTCCCCCCCACCCAGCGGGGCTTGACGGGAGACCTGAGGCTGTGCCCCCTCCTGTTGGGGCTTGACGGGGGGACCTGAGGCTGTGCCCCCCACTTGGTGGGGCTTGATGGGGATCTCAGACCACGCCCCCGGCCTGGCAGGGCTTGATGGGGGATCTCAGGCTGTGTCCCCCATCTGGCACCAGGCCAGGGGACCTGAGGCTGCGATCCTGCCCAGTGGGGCTTGACAAGGGTGGGACTGGCCAGGTCTGGATCTAGCCTAATACGGGTGGGGCCAGCCAGGTCTGGGTCTCACGCGATTTCGAGGCGCATGTGGGTGGGTGGGGACTTGACTCTGGGTCCCGGTGCACCCCAGACTCTGACAGGTGGAAGATTTTCATATACATTTTACTAATTTTCTTTCATCTCTAACACTTCTATTATAGAGAAAGGGCAAATAGCAATATTGAAATATTTCCTCTAATTAATCCCCTTTTAATGTGCACGAATTTTGTGCACTGGGCCACTAGCATTTTGGATAAAAGTCTTTTCAGTTACTCATGGCTACAGATATTCTTTCCTACTCTGTGGCTTTCCCTGGCTTAATGATATATATACTTTTTTATTTAAAGGAGTGAAAGTTCTTAATTTTAACATAGTTGAAATGGTCAATTCTCCTTTATGGTTCTGTGCTTTTGTATCTGGAATAAGAAACTTTTCTGTACCTTGAGGGTCATCAGGATATTTTTTCTGTATTAATATATGAAAGCCTTCCCCCATTTTCATCTAATTGATGTTATCTTACTAAAGGGTTTAGTGAGTGTGTGTGTGTGTGTGTGTGTGTGTATGTGTGTGTGTGTGTAAGAAACAGATAAACATGATGACTAGATTAGATGCTGTTTGGTGAGTGGAGATCAGGGAGCACTTGACAGATGAGGAGCATTTGCTCCAGTCTAGGAGGGACATGCTGGTGGCTTTGATGTGCGTGGTGAGGCTGGGAACAGAGAGAAATGGGTGAAGTCGGTGGATATTTAAGGAGTAAATGAATGTGACTTGGTGATGAATTAAATATTCGGGGTAGGGGAAGAAATAGTGACTCATTTAAAAAATATTTTTCTTGATTTCTGAGAGGAAAGGAGAGGGAGGGAGGGAGGGAGGGAGGGAGGAAGGGAGAGAGAGGGGGAGAGAGAGAGAGAGAGAGAGAGAGAGAGAGAGATCAATGATGAGAAATTAATTGGCTGCCTCCTGCCCACCCCCTACTGGGGATTGAGTCCAAAACCTGGGCATGTGCCCTGACCTGGAATTGAACCATGACCGCCTGGTTCTTAGGTCAATGCTTAAACACGGAGCTATGCCAGCCAGGCTGACTTCTTTTTTTGCAGCTACCAACCAATGCCTTCACCCTTCTTCTGTCAATTACTTCTCTGTTTCATTGCTTCTCTATTCAGTTTCTGCTTCTTCCTTGCATCTCCTGACTCAGCTTTCCCTCTGGGCATCCTTTGGCATTCACTGTTGCAGATGGGTAACTCTGCACACAGCTATAGAAATTCTCCCAAGAGACTCTGACTGACTGGGGTATTCACTGTTATTCCTGTTTGGATAGGACTGTAACAGCCAGGCCTCTTACACACACACACACACACACACACACACACACACACACACACACACTGTGGCTCTCTCACATATTGGCTGGCGGGGTGGCCCCTCCATCATGGCCTGGGCTGCTATGATGGATCGCAGAGTTGGAAGCAAGACCACACAACACGGTAAACATTGAGAGTTGCTCTTTCTGCAGGGGATTTGAGAAACGCATTCTTCTCAGAGGGCACTGTGGGCAGCTGGGCCTTTGGTGCATCCTATGAGTACAGAAGAGCATTAGAAAGAGAAGACACACTTGAGAGAGTGAATTTTCTTTTTCACCAAACTCCATTTTTCTTTAGCGTCTAGATTTTGAGCCTGCTTTCTAAAACATATACGTAGACACTTCTCATGGCTCTAAAACAATTGTGGGTAGCAAATATACTATTTGGAGTTGGTCTCCAACACAAAAGAGTTTCATTTATCAATCGTGTACCAGTCAGAGCTTTGACATGGAGATATTTTGTTCATGCATAAACCATACATTCGAATCGACAGTCCTGTTAATGATGGAATGCAGTTATGTATGTTTATCGCAAAAGAACCAAGTGGATATTTTTTTGAACCTCATCATGTGTAAGACCGATTAAAACCAGTAGTTATAGAGAATGAAACAGGCCTTGATGTCATGTCAGCGATGAGGTCTGGGAAAGCGCTCCGGTGAAATACGAGGGGAAGGTGTGGAGTTGCGAGGAGTCTCATTTAAACACAAGGCTCCTGTATTAATTTTTTCACTGATTTATTTTCATGCCAATACATCCTGACATAAATATGGTGATCCATAATGTATTGGCCATAAAAGTCAACATTATTTTTAAAGCTGACTCAGGGAAATAAAAGCTCATTGTTAGTGCTGATATATACAGTATGTTACCCCATTGAAAAATTAACCTCTCCCGTCCTGCTCCTGATTGAGATGAATAAGGGATGTGTTTTAACAACTGCTGACCTTTTGTGCGTGTTTTGCTTCATGGTCAACGTCCAGTTTGCCATTGGACTGGTCCATGGTGTGACGTAAAAAGCAGTGCATGGTCAACATTTCAGAAAAGACTCTGCCAAGAATGAAAGCTGATCAGCAAAGCGCTCTGTCTTTTAGAGGCTCAAGAGGCCCGTGAAACTCCTGAACAGACACTGGAGCCCATATCTTGTGTCTGGAAAACAATGAGAGCAACAATGAGTAGAAATGGAATACGGACCCCAAAACAGAGAAGACATGTGGGGACAATGTCAGTATGGGTGATCGCAGAAAAGAGATCAATTTGGAAGCCAGAGCCAGGGGGCACACCCCAGTGCTCTACACAAGCTGACCACAGCAGTGACATGGCCTTCAGTGAAATGCTTCTATGAAATGAAAATTGCGCCAAGGAGAATTTAATTTAGCAGCACAGGAGAGAACCTAGTGAGAATGCTAATGGATGACTTCTTCTCCCATGAAGTTTCAGAACAGAATAACTTTGCTGAAAATAACAAAATACCGAGAATTTTAGTGCTACAGGGCCCCTGGGTGTAAGGCAGGGCTGATTACTTGCTAGGCGAGGAAACTGTTAAACCTCAGGAGGTTAAGTGAGCAGTTTGCCCAAGGCCCCCAGCTGGTTAGTGGCTGGTCTGTACCTGGAGTCCAGATCTCCTGGTTCTCTGACTCTTTTTTTTTTTTAAATATATTTTATTGATCTTTCACAGAGAAGAAGGGAGAGGGATAGAGAGCTAGAAACATCGATGAGAGAGATCGATCAGCTGCCTCCTGCACGCCCCCCACCGGGGATGTGCCCGCAACCAAGGTACATGCCCTTGACCGGAATCGAACCCGGGACCTTACAGTCCGCAGGCCGACGCTCCATCCACTGAGCCAAACCGGTTCGGCATGGTTCTCTGACTCTTTCTGCTCTGTTTTATCAATTAGGAGCCGTGATTGATAATACATGTGCATGGCGGATCTCCCACATGACCCCCTGAATCTGGTTTCCAGCCCACCTGTGCACTGAAGCTGATCTTGCCCAGATTCCTGATGGCCTCCATGTTGCTAAATTCTGTGGAAGCTTTGACTCAATTTAAACCTCTAATCATGAAATGCTGATGTCAGGCACTCCTTGTAGCAGTCACTTCTCTTGCTTTCTCTGTTAGTTAGGACTTCATTGCCGGTCAGAGAAACCCATGCCAAAGATGGCCAAGCAAAATGGTAATTTATTGGCTCATATAATCATTGTCTTGGTGAGGCTGGCTCTAGGTATGGTCTGAGGCAGGAGCTCAGGTAATGTTACTAAGACTGCTTTCTCTCTATTTATTTCTTGGCTCCACATCCTCCAAATGGGCTCCATTCTCATAGACATTCTCCCCTCATAGAGGAGAGGCTGCCATGAGCTCCACTCTTTCATTTAATTATGTGCAAATCCTGTAGGAAAAGTTATGCCTCCGGCAGGAAGTCTTGAGATTAGCACTGATTGGTCATAGTGTCTTGTCCTAAGCTCTGTTCATCCCTGAACCAACCACGGTGGCCAAGAGGATGGAATATATGGATTGGCCTAGGCCCGTGGTCGGCAAACCGCGGCTCACGAGCCACATGCGGTTTGGCCCCTTGAGTGTGGCTCTTCCACAAAATACCACGTGCGGGCGCGCACATACAGTGCGATTGAAACTTCGCGGCCCATGCGCAGAAGTTGGTATTTTGTGGAAGAGCCACACTCAAGGGGCCAAAGAGCCGCGGTTTGCCGAGCCTCAGTTTGCCGACCACTGGCTAGGCCTTTGTTAAATTCTCTGCCCCTAGGACTTAAGGGAGAGTTAACTTCACCCACATTCCTTGCTCCTAGAGTGAGCATATCTGTGATCCTGTTACCACAAGAAAGGGACTGAATACTGGGCAGCAAAGACAAATGCCCATTACAACTTCCCTGACACCACATTTTTCTAATGCGCATCCTACTTCACGTTTTTTCATTCTCCTTCACCCTCTTACCCTTCTCAACTTGAGATGATGTTGGAGTCCCTCCAGGCCCAGCTCCAGACCTTTTTCCCTTCCAGGTCTATACTTCCTCTCAAGGTGATTTCATCCAGTCTGTAGTGAAAGCTTAGATTAACATAGCCCAAGGAAGGCATGTGGAGTCAACCTCAGCTAACATGGAAGTTGACATTGTAGGCTGTGGAATTTAATGAGAAATAGTATTTAATGGGAAATCTTGAGAGGAAAAAAGATAGTTGACACAAGTGTATTATATGAGAATGCAAAGCACCGAGCTACTTCTTATCCTTTGCTCCAAAGATAAGGGATAAGGTTGAAGAAGTTATCATATAGTTACCACAGAGAATAAAGTGTATTGGCCAGGTGGGTTAAAAGTCCTATTAAGGTTAGATCTATATGTACTTGCTTTTCTCCTTGTGAAACTGAATTTATGGCTGGTTTGTTTCCTGGGAACGTAAGGAAATCTCTTGAGACATTTCCCCCTTTATTATAGAGGTTTATTATAATCATGTATAGAATACAATCTTGAACCTTGAGGCTATAGTTACTGCAAAACTTGTTTTACATATTTGTTGTGGGGAATTGAATTTACTCACTATATGTCTTATATAAGAAACTGTTTATATTAGAATATGTCTGGGTGGGAGATTGAATTTATATACCTAAGCTGTCATGTACCCACCAACACTGTTAATGACCTCGCTAACTTTATTTCATAACTCTATTTCTACATAAATTCAAAACCCAATTTCTAGTCAGAAACCGTAAGGTCCTTTGTCTTGGTTTTCTGGTTATTGATTTAGCTGAGAAAAATAAATTTGTGATTCTAGAAGAACAAATTCTAACAGTATATAAGCTTGTTTTCTTCACAGCATTCATGTCTTGATAACTCCCTAATCCACATCCACAGCTCTGTTCTATGCCCTGAGCTCCAGACTTGTATGTCTCCCTTAGCACCATCTGGATATTTTACAGATTTCACCAGTCTAATGTGGCCCAGAGTGAGCTTCTAACTTCCTTGTTTTTTTCTCCCACTAAATCTGTCTCTGGTCAACAGTCTTCGTTTCAGTAAATGGCACTGTTAGGTATCCAGTCTCTCAAGCAAACATCCGGGAAATCATTCTCCATGTAGTCCATCACCAAGTTCCATCAAATAACTGTCAAACCATCCACTTCTGCCTACTCACTGCCACCACCCTGGTCTTACCCACTCTATTCTCTTGCCCCGCCCACTTCAACTGTACCCCTCACTAGTCTCCACCCTTTCTTCTACTCTAAGCACAGCACAGATATACATGAAGCATAGATCTGACCAGGTGCCCTCTAAAGACTTTCATCTCTCTTCCTACTGTTCTTCAAAATAAACCCCAAATGTCTTCCCAGGACTATAAACAAGGTCCTGCATAGTCTTGTCCCTACCTCGCAATTCAATCTCACATCTTCCATTCTAACCCTCAGCCACGGGGCTGCAGCCAACCCAGCTCGAGGCTTTACTGAAATACAATAGTTCTCCCCTTACCCAAAATTTCACTTTGGTGTCAGGTAGGTTATGGAATGGCAACTGGAGAAAACACACACACACACACACACACACACACGTGTGTGCATGTTCTGATTGGTATAGTCAGGACCCAGAAACTTTTCAGGAAAATTTTGGCCACAGAACATGAGAGCAGATGCAGGGTATTCTGGTCGGGCTTTGCCTCATTCCTGGTTCCTCAGTGTAATGTCCACTGGAATAGGATAGGGTCTTTCTGGTCCTAAGAAAACAGCCAGGTTTTTGCTGTACAACAACTCTTTTACACATAGGACTCACATCAAGACTTAGCCTAATATTCTGTGTACTGTGCACTTAGATTTCCCAGGTTTAAACCAAATTCTGCATCAGCAAAGCCACATCCTCATTGGAGGAGAGTCAATACAACCTGTGGGGGACACATTTGAAGACTTAGTGAATGCCTGAAACCACCGTTAGTAATGAACCCTATATATACTATTTTTTCCTATATATACATGCCTATGATAGATAAAGTTTAATTTATAAATTTGGCATGGTAAAATAATAATAATGACTAATAATAAACTAGAACAATTCTAAACATATCTATAATAATAAAAGCATAATATGCTAATTTGACTGGACAGCCAAACAACTTTCCGGACATCCTTCTGGATGACCTTCCAGATGAAGCTGGAACTGCAAGGGCCGAGGCAAGCTGCCGCAGCTGCGAGGGCTGAGCCCCTTGCACAAATTTCTTGCATCAGGCCTCTAGTACTGTAATAAAAATAATGTGAATGTGGTCTCTCTGTGTCTTTCAAAATATCTTATTGTACTAAACTCACATCCTTCTTCTTCTTGTGATGATGGGAGATGATATAATGCCCGCAGGCCGAGATGAAATGGGCTGAATGATGTAGGCATTATGACAAAGCATTGGGCTATTATTGCCCTTCTGACGGTAAGGTTACTTGAGCACAATCACTGCAATATTGTGACAGTGCATCTGATAGCAGAGATGGCTACTAAGTGAGTAGGGGTGGGTGGTGTTTACAGTGTGGACATGCTGGACAGAAGGTTGATTCACGACCTGGATGGGATGGAGTGGGATAGTGCACGATTTCATCACACTACTCAGAATGGTGTGCAATTTAAACTTACACATTTTTTATTTCTGGAATTTTCCATGTAATTTTTTGGACTTCAGTTGACTGTGGATAATTGAAACTGCAGAAAGTGAAACTGTGGGTAAGGGGAGAACTATTGTATTTCAGTTAAGCCTCAAAAGTGTGTCTGCCTTTAGCTGTTAAAGTATTCTAGAAAGTCTGTTTCCCCACAGTCCACAACAACTTGACTCTCATTTAGTCTGGGTTTTGTTGATGCTGAGTTTGGTCCTAGGACCCAAATAAGAAGTCCATTTTTCTTTCTTTTTTTTTTAAATATATTTTATTGATTTTTTACAGAGAGGAAGGGAGAGGGATAGAGAGTTAGAAACATCGATGAGAGAGAAACATCGATCAGCTGCCTCCTGCACATCTCCCACTGGGGATGTGCCCGCAACCCAGGTACATGCCCTTGACCGGAATCGAACCTGGGACCTTTCAGTCTGCAGGCCGATGCTCTATCCACTGAGCCAAGCCGGTTTCGGCAAGAAGTCCATTTTTCTAAAAGCTGTTTGCTCCCTGAACATGTCATGCTCATTCATGCCCCAGAGTCTTGGAGATTCCCACCTCCATTACTTGAAACATTTTCCCCAGCTCTTTCTCTGCATCGTTGAATTCATTGTATCCTCAGATCTTAGCTGAAATGTCATGTTCTGAGAGGGGTTTTTACTATCTAAAACAACCTGTGCTGAAATTCCTTACTGTAGCACCTTATTTACTTCCCATATTTTTCACAAATGTTTTCATATGTTTGTTTTTTGTCTGCCTCTCATTAAGATATAACTTAGCCCAGGCCGGTGCAGCTTGGTGGTTAGAGCACCAGCCCCACACACTGAAAGGTCTTGGGTTCGATGATCTGTCAAGGGCATGTACCTGGTTTGCAGGTTCAATCCCCAGCCCAGTCAGGGCACATGCAGGAGGCAACCAATTGATGTGTCTCTCTTACATTGATGCTTCTACCCCTACCTCCCTCCTTGCCATCCTCTAATCAATGGAGAAAATATCCTCTGGTGAGGAATAACCTAAATAAATACATACATACATACATACATACATACATACATACATAAATAAATAAATAAAATATATAATATAAATTAATTGAGGTCAGGACCTGTCTTCTTATTTATTTATTTATTTATTTATTTATTTATTTATTTATTTATTATATCTTAACAGGCCTAACTGACTTGGATACAGTAGGCACTCAACAGATCTCAGCTGCATGAAGGATTAGAGACAAGTGTCTTGCTCAGGATGGACTTTATTGCTAGATTCCTATAGACAATAGCAGGCTGGCCTCTGACAGAGTGGTTGTTGGGTAACTAGGTCATGGCTAGGCATAGAGATAAGTAGCTTGAGCCTTCAGCCTTGAGGGTCTTGGCTCTTGTTGTTCTAAGCTTCTCTATGGCCCCTTCTCTTCAGCCTCCTTTATAGAAACCATTGGTGATGAGGTGGAACATTGCATTTTCACATTCACAGTCTCAATTCCTTTTATATGAGATGTGTATTCTTGAGAAGAATTAGTGAAAAGCACCTATTAGTGATCCCACAGTCAATGTTTCACACTGCTCCTGGAAAGGAAGTTCTGTGCATTGTGGAAGTGAATAAATAAAGGGAAAAAGTGGACTATGACTTGCCTTCATCTATAAAAATAACATATTAGGTTGATCTCTGCTCATAATTTATGAATTGCTTTGTGATGACTGGCCAAGCATTTTTGTTGTCTCTGCTGTTTGTTAGTAACTGTATCAGTCAGTTTTTACTAGGTTATGCTGCAATAACAAAAAACCCTAAAATCTTAATGGTTTAAAACAGTAAAGGGTTGTTTCCATTCACAGTATATCAATGTGAGTGAGGGTCAGCTCTTCTCTATGCCTCTTCTTCATCCTGGGATTCAGGCTGAAGGAGTGGTCCCTATTTAGGATGTGCTTTTCTTACAGCATGGGTGAGGGGGAGGGGTAGGGGAAGAGAGAGACAGAAAACATGCTTAGGAATGGCATGATTCAATTCTATTCACATGACTTGCCAAAGCAGGTCACATGGTCAAGCCTGTCATGAATGGGACAGTTTAATCCAGGGAGGCAGAGGAAATTATTGAGAATCCTATATAATAAAAGGCTAACATGCAAATCGACCAAACTGTGGAACGACTGGTTGCTATGATGCGCACTGACCACCAGGGGGCAGACGCTCAATGCAGGAGCTTTCCTCTGATGGTCAGTGCACTCTCACAGGGGGAGTGCTGCTCAGCTAGAAGGTGGGCTTATGACTGGTGAGCACAGCGGCAGTGGTGGGAGCCACTCCCACCTCCAAGGCAGCACTAAGGATGTCCAACTGCCAGCTTAGGCCCATTTCTCGTGGGGCAGTTGGACATCCCCCAAGGGCTCCTGGACTATGAGAGGGTGCAGGCCAGGCTGAGGGACCCTCCTACAGTGCACAAATTTTGTGCACCGGGCCTCTAGTGTTAGTATAATCTTCCAAGGGAACTATCTAATGGTGATCTAAAAGTACTGCTGCTGAAAAATTTTGGCAACTTCTAATGAATGAAAATTTTAAAATGAATGAATGTTTGTAATTGTCATAATGCATTAGCATTATATACAAGCTGCATGATGCAGGACAAAGAGCATGAAACCGAGAATGTGTAGTTTTTGTATGCCAGTAGTTTCCTGTATGAGCTTGGACAAAACATTTAGTATCACAGTGCTCCCATATCTACAAAACAAAGGGTTTAAATGAAGTGGTCTCTGAGTTCATTATAAATAAAAAAGTCCATGTTCCTTTGATTCCAAGTGCACACTGGTGGTGTGTCTGAGTGACAGGCAGTATTGAGGGCTCGATGTGCAGGGCCTCCTTGGGCTGTTAGAAAGTGGTGCTCTGCGCTTTGCAGGCAGGAGGCGAGATCTAAGATTTTCACTCTGAGCCAACATTAGAGAGGATGGATCTGCACTTATTTTCTTCCACTGAAACCTTGCCACTCACCCACATGGGACTGCTGCTCAGCTTAGAAGGATTTTTCATTCTCGGTTCAGTTAGCCAAAGGGCAAGTCTGACAAGGTGGCTGTTTGAGTATTGTCAATGAGTGATGATGAAAAAAGCAGCAGTAGGATGTGAATGGAAACCCTGACACCAGCCTGGCCCTAAATTGTTAGTTTTTGGAAGAAAAAAAATTAAGGGAAAAAAATCAGACTTTGAAAAACCCGTTGGTCTGTAGCTAGTTCTGTAGAATTCTTCATGTTAAATAAGCCTCAAGGGTTGGGAAAGTGAGATGCTAACTTGAACCTGTCAAGATTTTTTCTCTCTCAGTACATCTATTCCCATTTTTCCCCTTGCTATTTGGGTCTACTTGGCATATATCTTAAATTAGAAATGCTCAGCTCTTTCAACCACATTTTCAGCTTCGATCGGACCCTGCAGAGCTTCAGCTACTGAATTAAAAACTTGACCAAGTTCTGCTTGACCTCTACATGCCAGTTCTTCATCTCAGTCTAAGTGATTTAATAAGTTTTTGAATATAGGTCAAGTGGTGGCTTTGAACTATCCAAACATATCACTCTCATTGTTATCACTACTAGCAATTAGAATATTACTTCAATTTAGTGGACTACTTTCCTCTAATCTGTTAAAACATTTTCCATACATGTTGTCCCTTAGGGAAACTCCCCCACATGTGCATCAAGATATGGACAAATGCAAGGATGTTCACTGAAGTATTGTTTGTGATTGCAAGAAAAAGAATGTCTACATATTTACCAGTAGGAGAACTGATAAATACATTGTGCTGGAATCATACAATATTTATGCAGCAGTAATATAAATGAGCTAGAACTATATGTATCAATGTAAATATATCTCAAAAACATGGGTGAAAAAGAGCAAGGTGCAGAATTGTACAGACAGTATGAAACAATGTCCTTGAAGTTTAAAAACATCCTAGAGGCCCGGTACACAAAAATTTGTGCCCTCGGGGGGGGGGGGGAGAGGGGGGTCCCTCAGCCTGTCCTGTGCCCTCTCGCAGTCTGGGACCCCTTGTGAGATAACG